>NC_053161.1:176416954-176499454 GCF_016835505.1 Polypterus senegalus
TAACTTGTGGATTTTTCTGTGAGTATTTGGTGGCAGTGTGACAAAGTTGCTTCGGAAGACGGCGGCGGAGCTCAGCTCAGACCAAATTAGATGAATGGGAGGGAGATGATGGCGTGACTCCCCACCGCCTTATCCGTCAATCCCCACAAACACAGTCTCGGAATTTGCATAAGCACACCCCTTCACCTACAATTTTAACTTAGTTACAAAGTGATCAAAACTCTCGTTTATATCCTGCGTCCTCTCATTAAACTTGTATCCCGCATTACCTGTGGGTATGTGAAAGCCAGCGTAGCCTGTCTATGAACTTAATTTAAAGTTTAGGTTTACAGCTTGCTTTCTTTCGAGGTAGCAGGACTCATGAATATGGTAGTATATGTCACTCGCTCGCTTCTTATTGTTTCACTGCCTTCTCAATTATATAATGCATGTTTTCTTAAGCGCTTTTTGGAGGTCTTCCTGGTTTTCTACGCATTGCGTTGACAATCAGTTCACGTGATTACGTGGGAGGCGTGATGATGTCACACGAAACTCCGCCCCCCCACGTCATTCCAGCTCAACTCCATTACAGTTAATGGAGAAAAATACCTTCCAGTTATGACCATTAGGTGTAGAATTTCGAAATGAAACCTGCCCAACTTTTGTAAGTAAGGTGTAAGGAATGAGCCTGCCAAATTTCAGCCTTCTACCTACACGGGAAGTTGGAGAATTAGTGATGAGTCAGTGAGTGAGTCAGTGAGTGAGGGCTTTGCCTTTTATTAGTATAGATGTATATGAATTTTACAACTCGGAGAATTGTCAAAAAGAAATATATTGAGCAGTAGCTCAGTCGGTAGAGCGGGTGGTCCAGCAATCGGAGAGGCCCAGGTTCGATCCTGGCTCCCGGCATGAGAATGCAGCTGTTGCCTTGGGCAAGACACTTAACCTACCTTGCCTGCTGGTGGTGGTCGGAAGGATTGGTGGCGCCAGTGTTCGGCAGCCTCACTTCTGTCAGTGTGCCCCAGGGCAGCTGTGGCTACATAGTAGCTTATCATCACCAGCGAATGAATGGGTGAATGACTGTTGTGTTGTAAAGCGCCTAGGGGGGTTCTTGAACTCTAGTTAGGCGCTATATCAAATACAGGCCATTTATTTATTTATATATCAATCGACACGCCGCACGCAGGCAAACGGGCAGCGAGAGTGGAGATAAAGACGCTAGATAGACTGTATACAACAGGCAAAAATAGCAGTATTTTGATAACCGTATTAGCTATAATCAATGAAAGCATGAATTAATCAACAGAAATAACCGCGATCGACATTTTAAACGTAACGATTTACTTAAAGCAAAAAAAAAAAAAAAAAAAAATGCCCCAGCACGTCTATGAAAGGAGACGCTTGCAGGCTGGCAAGTAGAGCGGCGAAAAGCGCAGAACAGCGCCCCCCGAAACGGAACTGGCAGAAAATAGACCGCATCGGTAGTGGTTTAGCACTACCATAAAGAATAAAAGGGAAAATGTAATCCAAAAGTGTGAAAAATTAAACTCACAAAAAACTATTTTAATGGTAAATAGTTATTTTTATTTGCATTCATGAATATAATAAAAAATACATGGTGTCCATCCTGACACAATTTATTGATGCATACATATTGTTCAAAAATAACTTTAAAAATCACTGGTGTCCATATAACTTTTCTAGTTGTTGCCACTTTAGTTTTTTGTTTGCTGGCTTGTCCTTTGTCCACTATTCCATCATGCAGCAATAATCAATAAATACTGACATCCCAAACTCCTCGATGCCTTTTTTCCATCCCCTTGGTGTCCTGATTAAATCTTTCACCCTGCTCTTCACTCGCCGCACTAAGATTTTCAGTTGGAAATTCCAAATGCAGAATTTGAAGCTCATTTTGTAACTGAATTCCCTTAAACATAAATAGCGCGTTGTTCACAATTTCTTTACAATTTGAACCTTTACCTAAAATCTATAGATTTAACATCTCTGAATGATATAGAAGCCTCTCCCTCCATGTCGTTCATTGCACCATTAAATTCTGCATTCGAAAACAGTTTTCAGTTTAGCCGCAGACAAACACGGAGATTTTTGGCACAAATACATCAAACAGGCTCCATCTTGTGACAGGACACATTACATTATTAAAGCGGCACTTTATCTTGATCCACCAAGCGAGGTCTGGTGATGTTTTTTGTCACCAAGCTGTAGCTTTTTTTCTAGTCGGCCATTCCTTCTGAACCCAATGTCAGTTCTTGTCTCTGCTGTCCCACTAACACGTGGGAATTTAACCTCCCTAACTGCTGACCCGACAAGATAAACCGATACAACTTTCAGGTCCCCACCTATGAGCCACCGTAGCTCTGTAAGCAGTTGCAGTTCATTTTCTCAGTTGACGTCGTCTTTTTTCTGCACAGAATAAGCAGCATGTAATGATGTCATATGTCGTTCTTTCACATGCACACTGTTTTATAGCACGTGAAGCGAAGCAAGCACAGCGAGGCTGTTATAAAGTTTTTTAAGCAATAGCGGATGAATCCGACTGCAACTTACATCGACACCACAAGAGGGCGGCAAGAAGTCAATATTCACTTATGCTTTATTATCTGTTCGCTCGTTCTCTTTCTTTCAGGACATTATTTACACACCTCAATGACTGTTCCTAATTTACAAACATAACATTTGAAATTGACCATTATTATACATCATATTCAGATATGTTAGAGGGCGGGAAACTGAAGCACCGCTCCGAGCGGCACAAACTCGAGCTACGCCACTGGTTCCACCAACATACTGCCATCCCGAAATCTCTGGTCCCTTCTTTCCATCCCCTTGGTGTTCTAATTAAATCTTTCACTCTGCGTTTCACCAACCGCTCCAAGATATATTTGGGGGGTGGGGCTTGGGGGTGATTTTTCCAAATGCAGACTTTGAGACTCATGTTGTATCTTAATTCCCTTAAGCATAACTAATGCATTGTTCACAATTTCTTTATAATTTGCACACTGTTTTAGAGCACTTGTCGCGAAGCAAGCACAGCGAGGCTGTTACAAAGAATTTCATTTTGTATAAGATGAAGCTGCCAGCAATTTCCATTGAAACCACAAGAGGGCATCAAGAAGTCAATATTCACTTCTGCTTATCATCGGTTTTCTTTCTTGCTTGCTTATTTTACACACCTCAATGACTGTTCTTGATATACATCACTTAGAGAATTTCACACTATTCATTATTATACACCCCTTAATGATTATTATTTCCTTTGTTTATATAGCACCTTTCAGTATAAACACTTAATGACTGTAATTTCATTCTTTCTTTACTTCCATTATTATGTACCACTTAATAAATTATCTTTATTTAATGTAGCAACTTTCATTATAAAAAAAATAGAAGACGGATGGAATTTTGTTTCTCCCCATGGGGAATTTACCTTGTTAGGGAAGATCTTTGAAAACGTAAACACCTTGTTGACATATAAATGTAAAATGCTCTCAATTGAAAGAGGTGTTCCCCTTATTAAGTGCTCGCGCGATTATGGTGCACGGTGGTGCGCATGTGCATGTAAAAGATTTTTTTGTTTGTTTGTTTGTTTGTAATAAAAGGAGACCGTGTGACCAGTGTACTTTGACCCTGGTCAACAAGCTTCAGAGAGTCAGAGGCGCAGCTAGGGGCGGGCGGAGGGTGCGGTCCGTCCCGGGCGGCACATTTTGGGGGCGCCATTATTGGCCAAAAGGCTCAGTACAATCCGTGTGTAAGCTGCAGGGTTCGGAAAAATATCAATCATGGATGAAAAAACTATAATTCTCTGATTTTTACCCACAAATGCTTCAAAAATAATTTTCAGACTGTCCTTCTGTGACGGCATCAGATACAGCAGTTGAAATTTATGAGGCAAATACAAAAATAAACAAAACATTACACCGATAATAATTTCTAGGAAGATAAACAGCTAATTTACAGTTTAGAATAGCATTTCGTTATTAATCCGAATGCGTTCCTGCTCTGCACAGAAAACATCCCCACCTATCACTTGTACACTCCACTGGTTCTGGTTTTCGCCGCGTAATTATATTAATAATAATTTGCATACAGCTTATTAGTGCGTCTATACAATATTCTTGTCTAGTTGATGATAATTATATGGTACAAATTATTGCGGTATATATATATATATATATATATATATATATATATATATATATATATATATATATATATATATATATATATGAATGAATAAATCTATACAAAAAGTATCTTCATTTTTCTGTATACGTCATTTTAATTTTTTAATTAAATAGGTTAACATATTCAAATATGTTGGAGGGCGGCAAATTGAAGCCCTGGCCCGACCGGCACGAACTCAAGCTACGCCACCGCAGAGAGTGTTGCTATTCTTCCGATGTCTGTATATTACCGAAGTGTACGTTGTTAATAAGTTTCTTGCCATCGCAAGGACATTTAGTCTACATGTCAACAGATTATCGGCCCAGGGCACGCGTGAGTTAATTGGCAAGAAAGTTCGAGTAAGACGGCATGGCGGCTACTGCAGACGCACGGGCTACTGGAATTAAAAAGAGAGAACAGGGCACCCGATGGAGTAGGTTAGTGTTCGATGGAGAAGAGAAGAACTATGCACTGTGGGAAACAAAATGTTTGGGCCATCTGCGGTTACAAGGGTTAAAAGAGACGATGCTGCACGAGTCCTGTGAAGATGAAGACGAAAGAAACGGTGAAGCCAATGCTGAATTAATTCAGTTTCTAGACGATAAGAGCCTCTCTATTATTATGCGAGAAGCTGAAGCTGACGGCAGAAGAGCACTAAAAATCTTGAGACTATTACGCGGGTATGGGCAAGCCATGAATAATTAGTTTGAACACCGAGCTGACCTCATTACGGAATGCACATGGAGAAAGCGCAAGCGATTATAAAATACGCGCAGAGAACGCCATTACAGCGCTAAGAAGTGCGGGGGAAACATTAAGTGACGGTCTCCTGACAGCAATGATTTTGAAGGGCCTTCCAGAAACTTTTACCTTGTTCACACGGGCGTTAAAATCGAGCGGTTTTTTTTTGCGTTCGTAGCGTCCGGTGAGCGCGGATCAAGCGCCGAGTGTTTTCTACACGTAGGAGTCAATGAGAGTGTTCACACGGGCTTTGGTGACGTGCGTTTGTCCGGCAGCGCGTTTATACGGCATCAAAAAAACGTTGCATGCAGCTTTTTCTTGGCGTTCAAAACCCAACGAACGCAAGGAAACCGCTTCTAGTTCGTTTTCTGCGCGTTTATTTTACGCTTCGGAGGACCGGATATTTTTATGTTTTCATATACAACATATATATTTTCATATTGCTTATTTTATTTTATTGTCTCATGTATTTTGTAAACCATGAACCTATTAATTTATGTTCTAATATAATATTTGATAACGATTATGTAGGGGGCATTTCAGTGCATAACACCGGTGTAAGCGCACACTCGACTACTGTTTCCTTACCTCAAAGTGACAAGTAGTCTCTCATCGGGGCTAACACCAAGTCGCATATTGGTTGATCGGCGTGCAATGTGGCATTGCACCAGCTGCAGCAGACAATCATAAGTGGAAACCGACATCCGACAGTAATTAAAAAACTTGCGCGGAAATTTTCGCATTTCTTCATAAAGCACAAAAAAACTTCCTTTAACCCGACGTTGTGCAGTCAGAGGATGAACCCAGTAGCGGCGGCGATTTTTTCTCTCCCTACGTCGCCGTATTACGAGTATTTGTAAAACAAGAAGATTAATATCTAACATAGCAAAATGGTCCATATTGAAAGGAGGCACCTCAAATAAAACGACAAGGGCTTTCATATCCAGTTTCCGACACTGCCTCCACAGGTTAACACACAAACTACAATTTGGGCTGCAGGCTTGCGTTAGACAGAGACAAACGAACGCCGGTGTAGAAGTCAATCGATCGCCACCACAAAATGCAACATAAACGTCTAGGACGTTCAGAGCAAGTTCGTTTATCCAAAAACTTAACGCCCGTGTGAACAAGGCCTTAAGCTGTTTACTGTGTATGTGACGCATAGCGATGAGTCTATGACCTTTACAGACTTTAAAGTAAAATTGAGAAGTTACGATGACACGGAGAAATAGTGTTTGTGCATTAGATGATCACGCGATGAGAGTCCAGACCAAAGAAAGGCCTAGCAGCGCATCAGCACAAAGCCGGGCAGATATTATATGCTGTAGCTGTGGTCAGAAAGGACATATGTCTGAAAAAGCGTTCTGGACAGACCCAGTGGTGCAGCTATTGCAAAAGACAGACACACAGAGATGCAATGTGCCGAAGGAGATGGCAGGACAATGACAATGGAATGCAGATGGCCGAGGACGACACCAGACAAACTTATGCTTTCAAGACAAGTGAAAACCTGAGCCAGCCAAGGCTGAAGCTGAAAGGATTGATGGTCGACACAGGTGCAACATCCCATATCATTACAGACATCAAAAGGTTTAAGACATTTGATGACAAGTTCCAGCCAGGGAGGCACACCATGGAACCAAAAACCAAAGGAATTGTGCAACGGAGAGGGGATGCGGAAGTGGAGCCGATTGACAGCAGAGGACGACAGTGCACAGCGACACTCAGCAGTGCTGTACATTCCCTCGTACCCACAGGATATTTGCTCAGTGAAAGCAGCGACGGCAAGAGAGAGATTTAAATCAGCTCAGACATGTCATTCATTTGACATCAAAGAGTATAACAAACTGTACTTCTTAAACACGGTATGTGATGGAAACGATGACAGTTGTAAAAGTTGTCAGGATGTACAGACATGGCATGAAATTCTTGGCCATTGTAATTCTGATGACATGTTGTCGACGGGTTAAAAATCAAAGGTAAAGGTGGTAAGACCAGTCTTTCCTGTGAAGTTTGCATTCAGGGAAAATTTACCGACAGTAGAAACAGATGTGTTGAGAATTGAGCCAAAGTAGTACTTGAATTAGTTCACACAGATTTAGCAGGTCCAATTGACCCAGTATCAAACTGGGGGGGGAAGATATAAATATGTGATGATATTCACGGAGGAATTTTCCGGTGTAACATTTATCTATTTTTTAAAGGATAAAAGTGTTACCGTGGTAGCTATGGAGAAGTTTATTGCTGACAGTGCGCCTTATGGGGAAAATCAAACATGTGCGGTCAATCAATGGTACAGAATTTGTGGGTGAAGGCTTTAAGTCACTGCTGATAAAAATGGTATCAGGTATGAGACTTCTGCACCTTACTCACCTCGCCAGAATGGTACTGCTGAACGACAAGTGAAGAACACAGTTTGACATGGCCAGGTGCAAAGTCATTGAGAGGAACCTCCCCAAAGAGTATGCGGTGCAAACAGCACTGATAATCAGGAACACGTGCTACTGCAGTCGCACCAAACACTGTTGAAGGGGAAGATGCCAAATGTTTCTGGGATGCACAAGTTTGGGTCAGTGTGCTATGCATACAAACAAGACAAAAAGAAGTTAGACAGTAGGTGTGAGAAAGGTGTTTTTGTTGGTCTGACAAATAAAGCCTACATAATCTACTCTCCAGATCCTGGCAGGGTCCTAAAGCACATGACTAGTGAAATTTATTGAGAAGGGTAGGATAGAGCAGAGCACACAGACCGACCAGGAACAGATTGATGACAGTGATGATGATGATGACCTGAGGAGGGGTAACACTAGGCAGATTAGCAGAATTATTGGTAGTTCTGACATTACTGATGAAAAGCCAGTACAGGTTCATGGAAATCAAACTGGAGCAGGTAACCAAGACAATCCTGGTACACGCTATCCCAGCAGAGAGCATAGGAAGCCAGCGTACTTGGATGATTCTGTATTTGATATAGATAACAATGACCAAACAATAGTTAATATTGATTATTGTTACATTATTATAAGTAAGGTGCCACAAGCATTTTCAGAAGCCGTAAATTCCAATCAATCCAGTGAGTGGAAGAAATGAGGTCATTGAAAGAAAACAAAACTTTCACGTTAACCACCATACCCGAGGTTAAAAATGCGGGGGGTCGACGGGTGTATGCCATTAAAAACAATGGGTGGGAGACGTACAAAGAGAGGTATGTAGCTAAAAGGTACAATCAGGTGGCGGGAGTAGATTATAAAATGGACTTTTGCCCACCCACAAATATGACAAGCTGTTACGCCTGTGTACTGCTCCTTTGCTGGCTTTGCGGGAAGTGAAATCGCTGGCTGAGCAACAGGCGATAGTAATCACTGATTAAGCCTCGGGGGGGTTGTCATGATGTATAAAAACCTGTTTTTTTCCTTTGGAGGGGAGTCAGGTTTTGTGTTTTCTTTCCCCTCTTAGCTTTTTCTATTAATTACTCGCGTGTGTATAATTTTATTTTACACCCCTAGACGTCTAGTTTGGTTATGTAAACTTTTCTTATTTTGGGTAAATAAATGGAGGTTTCCCCAAGAATGTGGTGTTGTGCCAGTTTTATGTTGCGACTTACGAGCCAGCCGTAACATAAAAGTGGGGGCTTGAACAAAATGTGAGTTTGGGAAAGCTACTATTACTTATTTAGGTAAAGTAGTGGGAAATGGACATGCAAGACCAATGGAAACAAGCTAAAAGGAATAAATTGTTTTCTAAAAAAAAAAAGACTTTTATGTTACGGCTGGCTCGTAAGTGGCAACATAAAACTGGCACAACACCACATTCTTGGGGAAAACTCCATTTATTTACCCAAAATAAGAAAAGTTTACATAACCAAACTAGACGTCTAGGGGTGTAAAATAAAATTATACACGCGCGAGTAATTAATAGAAAAAGCTAAGAAGAGGGGAAAGAAAACACACAAGCAAACACAAAACCTGACTCCCCTCCAAAGGAAAAAAACAGGTTTTTATACATCATGACCCTCCCAGAGGCTTAATCAGTGATTACTATCACCTGTTGCTCAGCCAGTGATTTCACTTCCCGCAAAGCCAGCAAAGGAGCAGTACACAAGCGTAACACAAGCGTAAGAGTTTTGATCCAAAAAACTGCACAGAATGATATAGAAAGAAAACAAGACTTTCACGTTAACCACCATACCCGAGGTTAAAAATGCAGGTGGGTCGACGGGTGTATGCCATTAAAAACAATGGGTCAGAGACATACTAAGAGAGGTATGTAGCTAAAAGGTACAATCAGGTGGCGGGAGTAGATTATAAAATGACTTTTCTCCATCCACAAATATGACAAACGTAAGAGTTTTGATCCAAACAACTGCACAGAATGATATAGAAAGAAAACAAGACTTTCACGTTAACCACCATACCCGAGGTTAAAAATGCAGGTGGGTCGACGGGTGTATGCCATTAAGAATAATTCTGATGGTTCTGAGACGTACAAAGCGAGGTATGTAGCTAAAGGGTACAATCAGGTGGCAGGAGTAGATTATAAAGAGACTTTCTCTCCAACTGCAAATATGACAAGCGTAAGAGTTTTGATCCAAACAGCTGCATAGAATGGTATGTTGTTACACCAGATGGATGTAAAATCTGCATACTTCCGTGCGCCGAGACTGTGAGGTGTATAAGGAACAGCAGAAAGGATCAGAGGTTGATTCTGAGAAAGAAGAAAAATTAGTATGCAAATTAGAGAAATCGTTGTATGGGTTAAAACAGTCAGGCAGGAATTGGTACAAAATGTTACACGATCACTTGTGTAAAAATGGATTCATACAAAATCCGGCTGACCATCGTGTGTATGCCAAAGAAACTGGATATGACACAAGTAACAATCATTATTTGGGGTGACGATTTGATACGAGCTGCAAGTGATGAAGAGGTGATGAAAAATGTAAAGGAAATGCGAACAGAGAAGTTTAGAATGAAATCCCTGGGAAAACTGAAAGATTTCTTAGCAATAAACTTTGAGCAAGGAGATGATTTTGTAAAAATGGACCAAGAGGGGTATATTAAGAAAATTTTGGAAAGGTTTGACTTGACAGAATGTAAAATAAGAGCAACACCATGTGAGCAGAAGCTGAATTATAACCAGGAGTATGAGAAGTCAGTTGATCCCAAAAGATTTAGAGAAGTAATTGGCAGTTTGATCTACAGTATGTAATGACTTGCACTAGACCAGACTTACATTTTGTCATCAGTAAGCTATAATAATAATAGATTTTATTTATAACGCACTTTTCATTGACAAAATCTCAAAGTGCTACAACAAGAGCAATAACCACAAAGTTTAAAAGACTAGATTAAATTTACAATCTCCTCAGTTATATGCTTTCCTAAATAGAAAAGTCTTCAAATTTGCTTTAACAGTGTCCAGGTTTTGTGTAGTTCTCAGTTCAACAGGGAGCCGATTCCAGAGCTGGGGGGCAGCAGAGCAAAAAAGCTCGACCCCCCCCATAGTACGGAGCTTAGTAAGGGGAGTCTGAAGCTGCATGCTGCCAGATGATCCGAGGATCCGATTGGAAGTTTGTAAGCGAATCAAATCTTGAAGGTAAGAAGGTGCCTGGCCATAGATACATTTATGGGTTAATAGAAGAATTTTGTACTCAATCCGGGAGGAGACAGGGAGCCAATGAAGTGATTTGAGGATGGGAGTAATATGTTCGAATTTCCTTACTCTTAGTAGGATTCTTGCAGCACTGCTTTGGATATATTGAAGCTTTTGTATGTCCTTGGTATGAATACCCGCAAAAAGTCCATTGCAGTAGTCCAGCCTTGAAGAGATAAAAGGCATGGACAAGTTTCTCTGCATCTGGGAGGGTTAAGAGGGGGCGGAGTTTGGAGATTTTTCGTAGATGGTAAAACGATGCCTTACACACGTGTTTTATGTGGTCACTGAAGGTCAACTGTGGATCAAACCGAACCCTCAGATTAGTGACCGAGGAAGAAAGCTATCACAGTACTTCAATCAATCAATCAATCAACATTTATTTATATAGCACATATTCATACAAAAAATGTAGCTCAAAGTGCTTTACAAAATGAATAGAAAAATAGAAGACACAATAAAAAATAAACATAAGTCAACATTAATTAATATAGAATAAGTAAGGTCCGATGGCCAGGGTGGACAGAAAAAACAAAAAACAAAAACTCCAGACGGCTGGAGAAAAAAAATAAAATCTGTAGGGGTTCCAGACCATGAGACCGCCCAGTCCCCTCTGGGCAATCTACCTAACATTAGTCAAACAGTCCTCTTTGTATTTAGGGTTTTCATGGAAGGACCTGATGATGATGATCACGTAGACTTCTGGCTTTCTTTCCATCAATGTTGGAGCATCATGATGCTTTGAGTAGGTGGTGGTGGACAAAGAAACCGGAAAAAGAAACAGGAGAGAGAGTTGGGGAGTTGGGAGACTTGTCCAAACCAAGTACCCAACAGTGGGCGACAGCAAAACATGCGTTACGATATTTTGAAAGGAACTGCCTACTATGCTTTATGTTACAGAAAATGTGAAGATCAATTAAAATTACAAGCCTATAGTGAGGCAGAATGGGCAACTGATGCAGATGACAGACGCAGCACGACTGGATACTGTTTCAGTCTAAATAAAATGGGGGCTTTAATATCATGGAAAACAAAGAAGCAGTCCACTGTGGCACTATCTACATGTGAAGCGGAGTATATGGCACTTACTGCCACAGTACAGGAGGGTATGCATCTCATGCAGCTCTTAAAGGGAATAGATGGTGAAATTCAGCATGAACCAGTAGAAATGTATGAGGATAACCAGGGTGCAATTGCCCTAGCAAAGAACCCTGTAAGCAGACTGAGGTGTAAACGTGTGGACATTAGGAACCACTTTGTCAGAGCAATGTGAAAAAGATGGAAAAATGTAAAGAAATGGTTGCCGATATTATGACAAAACCTGTAACAAAGATGGAAATGGAAAGGTTCAAAGGATGTGTATTCGGTATGTAAATTAAGAAGTCTATTTTGTTTTTATGGAAGGCTGTTGTCAAAAATGCATAGCAATGTGAGAGCAAGTGGAGGTGTTGACATATAAATGTAAAATGGTCTCAATTGAAAGAGGTGTTCCCCTTGTTAAGTGCTCATGTGATTATGGCGTATGCTGGTGCGCATGTGCAAGTTTGTTTTTTTTTTGGGTAATAAAAGGAGACTGCGGGACCGGTGTACTTTGACCCTGGTCAACAAGCTTCAGAGAGTCTTGTTATTCTTCCGATGTCTGTATATTACCCAAGTGTACGTTGTTAATAATTTTCTTGCTATCGCAAGGACATTTAGTCTACATGTCAACACAACTAAATAGACATGTACATATACACACACACACACGCACAGAGTGGTCTGAACACAAACCAGAATGTCTAAAAATGAAGAAAATTTTAAACAAAATAAAGTGTCTGACTTGGCCGTCCCTGTACCAGTGAGGTGTTCATGATACAGATGTATTGCTGTTAGTGTAAGAAGCCCCAGTCACGTTTCTTGACACAGATCCACGGTGTGCATATTTTGGGCTCCACACAATACCAAAGTCTTTTAAAATATTCCAGTCTGACCGTTTTCTCTGAACAAATTGTTTAATATACAGATGTTTATCATGAGAGTATTTCAGAATACAGCAAAGCCAGGACTTAACTGTCAAATAGCAAGCTGACTTAAAAGCAGAGCAGCACAACAGAGAAGGTGAGAGGTGACAACAACACAGCAAGAGCCCAGAAGCAAGCTTGGGGGGTCCCTGTACACAGTAACGGGCAGTCAGCAGGTGTGATCCCCATAGTATCACAAGTCCCAAAGTAAAGTTGGAGACAAATGGTCAACAATCCACACAAAAACATCATGAAACACGGACTGAAGTACACAAAGAATAAAAAAACAAATTGGCCAGCACAACCAGAAAAGACTTAGAGGTGGGCGTAGGCATCGGGTCATTTCTCTGTTGAAGCACATAAGTGCGGACAGCAATTAAAGAAAAATGGAACTTTCCCAAAAACTCAACCTCCACGTCAGGCAACAGGGTGGACAATCGAAAAAATGTTTAATTCAGTGAAGCTCACAGGAATTCAAATCAATTGTCTCACAGGCTGCAAACCCAGCAAAGGCGTAATCCATAAAAATAGATGAAAACAGAGAGGAGCAGCAGCAAGCTTGTACCTGTGTTCCCACCCTGCGTTGTCTTCAGGTGACCACTGGACTCTCTGCAGTTTCCTTCATTTCTCAGTCATGTTACGCGTTTGTGTCCTGACGAGGTCCACAGTGGTGAGACCTGCAATCCTGTCCATTTGGACTGCCACCACATTTGGAAGTCTTCTATTCATCTGAAGATGTTGCACTATCGCTACAACTATCACCTACCATGTTTGCTGAGACAGGGGGTGGGCATCTTTCATTGAGGTAGATGGACGGCAACTTTGAATTACTTTTAGGGTCCTTTTAAAAATAGTTTTACCTTGAGGAGGTTTGGTGTGCAACAAAGCCCACAACATGAAGATATTCATCAAGTCTCGAACAGTATGGAGACTTACATTTCTCTCCTCCCTGTGCTCCTTCATTCTTCACCCTTCAGCTTACCAATTTAGGGCTTCTATCCAAGTTAAAATCTCAGCAATGGGTTAATTTGAGCACTTAAGACAGACATGAACACCACTCTTGAATCATGAAGTGATCTTTTCACTGCTAAAGGCCAGGTTTTTAGTACTTGTATCATCCCCTATTGAACTTTCTCTCCACTACCGAGTTGTTGTGTAGATCTGGAGGTTATTCATTATGGCAAAATGTTTTCCCACAATCAGAGGAATATGGCTTTTCTCCTATGTGAAATTTTACATGTTTTTGTAGTTTCTGAAGGATGACAATGCTCTTAAACCCCCTACCACATTATGGACAATAATATGGCATCTCTCCTGTGTGATGTTTTCTGTGGGTCTTTAGGCTGTCTAATTGTTGGAATTGCTTACCACAGTCAGAACAACAATATGGCTACTCTCCAGTGTGAATTTTTCTGTGCTGCTGAAGATGGCTCATTGTTCGGAATTGCTTTCTACATTCTGAACAACAATAGGGCTTCTCTCCAGTGTGAATTCTTCTGTGGGTGTTAAGACTTTGCAGTTGTTGGAATCGCTTACCACAATCAGAACAACAATGTGGCTTCTCTCCAGTATGAATTTTTCTGTGCTCCTGTAGAAGGCTCATTGTTCGGAATTGCTTTCTACATTCTGAACAACAATAAGGCTTCTCTTCTGTGTGATTTTTTACATGTCTATGAAGGCTGCTAGTGCTGGAAAATCTTTTCCCACATTCTGGACAGGAAAATGGCTTACCTCCAGTGTGAATTTTTCTGTGCTCCTGAAGATTGCTCATTGTTCGGAACTTCTTTCTACATTCTGAACAACAATATGGCTTCTCTCCTGTGTGAATTGTTAAATGTTTACGAAGGTAGCCAACGGTAGTAAATCCTTTTCCACATTCTGGACAGGAAAATGGCCTATTTCTCGTGTGAATTCTTCTGTGTTTTTTTAGCTGGCTCATTTGTTGGAATTTCTTGCTACATACAGAACACTCATGTGGCTCCTGTTGTGTTTGACACAGATTACCATTCCCGGACTTACATTTGCTTTTAGCCAATTCCCTCTGTTTCTGGTAGACTGTGGTTAAGTCTGTATTGGGTATCCGAGTTTCAGTGGTGATCACATCAACCGTGTTTAGTTTCGTCACCGGCTGAGAATCATCCTGCACAGCGGTGGGTATCCCATTCTCTGATGCTAACGTCACGTTCTTCATATTCTTATCATCCACTGTCTGTTCAGATCTGCACTGAGGAGATGCCCGAGCCAATGGGGATAAGAAGCTGCCGCCATTGGCTTGTAAAGCTACTGGAAAAAAAAAAAATATATCGAGATAAAGGTGAGCTTTCGAAAGAGATCTGTCAAGAGACAACAATGTCCTATCAGTATTAACCCAGCTTCATTTTACTGATTCTGATTCGTCTGCAAACATGACCACAAAAGACAAAAAAAAAAAAAGTAAAAAATTGAGTCCCAGAGGCGTAAGTAAAGATGATGGACATCAATTAATTTAGTTTTATATTTAAGTGAAACTTAAGCAATTGAATTAGGTTGGTAAAACATTTGTTATAGCAATGCTTTACATGCTTTCTGGACCTGTACAATCTTTAGAAAAGCGCTGAAACAAAGATAAATAAATCTACTGGGGACAAAAATATACGTGGGAATAAAAATATGCAGAGGAGAAATAAGCCGAGTTTAAGGACTGCAACAAATTAGAGTTGTTTTCTGAACCATTGCTTTGCTAATGCACTTTTGCGATTGTTTCACATTTCTGTGTATTTGTAATCGTAAGCTTTTTGTGAAATGTATATTAAAAAAACTCATTTAAGATATTTAAAAGTAAGAAATTGAGTTCTTAAAGCTATTGCAACTTCTATCTCTAACAGTTTTACACCCTTGGTTACTGATAAGAAAATGCTACGGCCAACTGTGAAATGCGTGGGGGAAGACAAGACTTCAGTTCAAGACTTCATTACATCCTTTGAAGCTTAAGAAAATGCGGAGAAAAGCATTTAAACCTTTGGGGAATAATGGGGGGGGGGCACAATTGTATTGGAGAGGTTTCATCGGTGAGTCGGGAGACAATAGATTATGGTGGGGGAAGGGCACAAAGCAAAAATACCTTCTTCATATTTATTATTTGTTTTCCAATTAATATTTGAAAAGCAAGTTACATTCCATGCAATTAAGTCAAACATTACAAAACTACCTTCAGTTCAAGCCCCTATCCAACAGAAAAAAAGGAAGGGCAACAGTCAGAGTTTGCCTTTAAAATGTAAACCTGTGGCACCACTGGGCAGACCCGACCACAATCTTAATCTTTGTATTCCCACCTTCAAGCCTGTGATCAGATGGTAACAGCTCTCTTACTATAAGACAAGCTAGAAGCTCTTGTATTTTTTGTACAGTGTTGATTTCCCTCCTTGGAGTACAAATAAAGTACTATGACAATGTTGTGTTTAAGTGTTCCAGAGATACGTGTCCATCACTGCCCCATCCTGTTACACAAAGGGTGTATGCAATAGTGAATGTCACCAGGAGTACACACAGGAGTGTGCGTAGTTAAAATGTACAGGCCGGAGAGTTGGGAGAGCTCTACCTGTGTGAGGGCCTAACAAGTGCGCTGGTGGGATGTAAATGGGAAAGGCCAGAGAATACTACTGTTACAACTTAATTACACCCCTTTAAAATCAAAAGAACAAATCCACCTCTGGTATAGTGATACGGGAAATTGAAATGAAACGTAGTATTTCACATAACAAATAATGATTCCAGCTAAATTCATTCCACTGACAAAAAGAAATATGTTTAGTTCCCATCTAGATGTACTTCCTTACAATCATGTCTGGTATTTGCCCATCATTTTGTTTTTATTGAAAGATCTCTGGCAAAATAAAAAAGTAAGTGTAAGGGTACAGGTCTCATTTCTTGACAAATGTAGACGTTTTGTTGAACTTTTGGATGTGTGTTTTGATTGTTCTAGTAATACGATGCCTGCTTTGTCAATTATGACAACACTCACAAATCCTAAAGATTTGGAGAACACATAAAAAAGAAACTTGAAGCTCCTTAGCTTCAAAAAAAATCAGTAAAAGGGAACTGCTAGATTAGTTTTCCACCTGGGAAAAATAGTAACATGCGCAACGAGAAATTTTGGTACTTTAATTTTTTTACATAAAACACACAGTATAGTACCGTTTTGAGAAACAAACTTTTCTACTCTGTGCTGATGTTCGAGGAGCACAAGTGGAATCGACCTGACTGATATTCTGTCAAATACCTGCATTGCACAGTGAAGAAAAATGAAACGAGTAAACTTGAGTGTTTAAAAAGAGTAAAGGTGATAATTTCTCAAGGATAAAAATATTTTTTTCATATAAAAAACTTGCGGATAAGTCGGGAGTTGATTTAAATGTATTATTTCTGGTATTTTATAATGTCGTCGTAGAAGTTGAATGCAGAAAACTCATGCTATAGGTACAAGGGATTATGATATGCCAACGCCTACCTGAGAGAGTAACCGCGGAGCATGCGGTCTCTATTGTCTATGGGGGAGTGGCAATGCGCTGTATCAGCGTGTACTTCTAACTTCTCGCACTCGTGCCTACGTGACCACACGGTAAAACCTGAACTAATCCAAAGAGATGTTTATACCGATTTGTGTTTTTTTGTATCTCACACCCTTATACACCTTTATCGTAAGAGCATCCCTTATCTATGATGGAGCATTCGATCAGAAGAAAATATCAAGCTGGTTTTAAATTAAACGCCGTTGAAGTAGTGAACGAAATTGGTAAGTGTGCTGCTGCAATTAACTTCGATGCACCTGAGAAACGAGAAACTGATGCGAGATTGGACGAGGAAAGAAGATGAAAAAATAAATAAATAAATGTAAGCGTCGCATTTTTGAATGGGCACGTAAGTCGGGTCGATTTTATTATCGATTTCGACTAATATGTGGATATATACAGTAAATGATTTAACTGCCCAAACCAAAATCAGCGATAAAGAAAATGCTGTGTATGTCAAGTCAAAATCTTAAGCCCAGGGCCTCAGGATAGTTTTTTGTAGTTTAGCACCTACCTTCTCCAGAAGGACTTGAATCTGATGCTTTGACTGTCCTCTTCATGTCAGATTCCAAAGATTCCAACTTCACATTGTCAGAAAGTTGCTGTTGGGGGCAGTGTCTAGTGGGGGTCAATCCCAATCCAGGACCATCTTCATCTGGATAAGAACACTGCCTGTCTGACTCAGAATTGAGGTCTTCGTCCTTTATGCTGTTGACAGTTTTGTTTTTCTGCACATCAGTGAGGTAAGGCAACAGCTCAGAGTCCACTGTAAAGTCCATAGGTCCACTATCACAATTCTCCTGCTTGTTCATGCAGATGCTCTCCTCTTCCAGATGTCCAGAACTCCATTTACAGTGCTCTTCATCAACTTCTATACCATGCATCAAAAGGAGGCCCCAGTGCTTTCTGAGATATGTTGCTTGCTCATTGTTACACACTTCATCAGAGACCTCTTCTTCACATTTATATTTCACATGTTGAGATCTTTGAACAGATGAGTTTGCCTTCTCCATATGGGACAAGTGGGGATAGCAGCCTTCTTGTGATCTGTAAGCAGAGGAGAGTACAATTGAAACGTTCTCCAAAACTAAACATACACAATTGAGGCAACTCATTCAGACATCCCTCACACCTCATTACAATGAGACCCCTCTTTAACACTGGCACTTTGGCAGGGAAAATACTTGATTGGTGAATATCATATATTATATACATACTGTATATACATACACACACACACTATAAGAACTGAGCTTAGCTTGCTGTATATATTCATTTCATTTTAGGAAGAAAAACATTTTTTGGAATTCAGCAATATTTAAGAGCATACTGGCTTTGTTCTTCACCTCGATGCTCATCCCCCAACCCCAGCAGGGGCGCTCTATTCTCCAGGACATACTTTTCACCTGAAGAGTTGTCTCCTAGCTCCATTATTAACATTTTTGAAAGTTGACGTCTGGATGTGAACTGCTGTCACTGTTCCGTAGGCCACTAGACAATAAACGATGAAAAAGGTCACTTATAACAGCCCACAGTCTTTTGCTACATATGACAAAAATCAAGTGAATTAAAAATTGTTGCAAATCACAACCCAGAATTACATCACCATGTTAAATGTCTGTCGAAGTAGTGAAATGTACTAATTCAGTAGGAATGATATTGTATGTGGAAGCTCTACTGCCCTCTAGTGGCATTGCAAGCACGAACTTATCTTAAACCCAGAAATCTATACTAATAAAAGGCAAAGCCCTCACTCACTGACTCATCACTAATTCTCCAAGTTCCCGTGTGGGTGGAAGGCTGAAATTCTGCAGGCTCATTCCTTACAGCTTCCTTACAAAAGTTGGGCAGGTTTCATTTCGAAATTCTACACCTAATGGTCATAACTGGAAGCTATTTTTCTCCATTTACTGTAATGTAATGTGCTTATGCAAATTCCGAGAGACTGTGTTGGGATGGGTGGGATTGACAGTTAAGGCGGGTGGGGGAGTCACGTCATCATCACCCCTCCCATTTACCTCATTTCGCTATGAGCTGAGCTCCGCAGCTAACATAAACGCAGTGTTACGGAAGCGAGTTTGTGACGCTGCCACCAAATACTCACAGAAAAATCCACAAGTTAATACACATGCTGTCTCTAGAGTTTCTCCACACTGAATCCTCCAGGCACTACTTACAAAAGGTTACATTGACAATCGTGTTACGTTATTTTTAAAATGTTTCCTTTTCTTAGCACAAGCACAGCTGAGAAGCTTCGATGCACGTGCTCCATAACGCATTAAAAAATAATGCATTTAATCACACTTTGCATTACAAACAAAGGGGAACTTCTGTCAATGCATGATTTCCTGGTACACCGATTACATTGATCAGTGCTTCCCGATTTATTTTACCCTCGCACCCCCTTGGTTTGAGAAGAAGTATGAAAAAATATGAGGTTAACACAGAAAAACAGATCACCAATCGAAGCTTTATGAATAATCGATTCACTATTAATAATTGTTTTGGTAAAGCCATACTCGGTGTAATCCTCCTTAAATTTTATAATTTTTACGCCACCAGCCTTGATTAAATGAACGGTTAAAAAAGTAAGAGTGAAGCGAGGGTGACTTATTTAGGCAGGCAGGCGACGGCTCAATAGCTCGAAATTGGATATAAGTAGGTTCTATTTAGTCGCCAGAAATATCTTTGTTAGGAATGGAAGTTGAATTTAGTCTTTAAATTTCTATGATAAAGAAAAAGTTATGCAATGATGACTAAATTTAACTATATAAAGTCAAAACATGATTATATAAATTCAGCGCTGGAATATATAAAGTCAAAATTTGAATATATAAAGTCATTCCCAAATATATAAAGTCAGCACTGGAATATCCATCCATTTTCCAACACGTTGAATCCGACCACAGGGTCACGGGGGTCTGCTGGAGCCAATCCCAGCCAACACTGGGCGCAAGGCAGGAGCCAATCCTGGGCAGGGCACATGCATCATTTTCAAAACATTAACCGAACAGTGTTTTTTTAATTTATTTTTCTGAATACATTTTTGTTAACTTAGTTCAGTTCAGAGTCGTTTCAATCAATAGATTTTGACTTTCACTTTATATACTCCGATATTGACTTTATATAATCAGGAATGACTTTATAAATTCTGACGCTGACTTTATAAATTCCAGCAATGACTTATATATAATGAGAACAACATTCATATCAATGACAAAACAATTACATTAACAATCATGTTACGTTATTTTTAAAATGTTTCCTTTTCTTTTTCATAACTTCTTTAACACACTACTTCTCCGCTGCGAAGCGCGAGTATTCTGCTAGTCCTTTTATAAAACACACTCTTCTACAAGTGAGCAATAATAAATAAATGAACCCCAAAGTGTGTTACGGTCCAGAAAAATAAAGTCAAACAACTGCTTTACTAGGTCATGAGCCCAGCCTGGACTGCACTGGAGTAACAGCTTTAAATGGCTACATACCTTGTATTTCACCAAACTCTTACATAGCGACTTCCTATCCATCTGTTGTTTAGTGTGCCCTTTATGGCTCTCATTAAAATACTCGTCACAATAAGTTCTGAGGTTTTTCAGTTAAGGCATAGTGAAGTTTTGAGGTCCAGGAGTTGGATTCACTAACCATGGCACTAGTGGAGATTAGGACATGCAAGTAAGAACTTCACTGGACGCTACACACAAGAAATAAGGAGCCAATGTATTGTAGAGTCAGGCCTGAAGATGCACCCAGGTGATCCACTTGGCTTTCACAGGCTAAGGGGCGAGAGATGTGGAGGTAGCAGTGACCTTAAGGCCCTAAAGGTTCACCTTGCAGTTTCAGATCTCTGGTCCATGCAGCAGATGTTGAGACTCATTGCAGGCCATTGTCTCACAGACTAGGATTTAAAATGCCTGACCTAGCGTAGACCTTTAATGAAACCCCACCAGGGTGATAGGCCCCCAAACTTTTGAGACCAAATTTTAAATAGAAACCTTTGGCGTTTTTGTAAAAATCACAAATATTAAATACAAAATTACAAAGATTATATGTAAAATATAGGCAATTAAAAATGCTATTATTAAAGAAGATCAGCAGTGATGAAACAGATTCAGAACTTCTTCTCTATCATCAAGACGATCTCCAAGGCCATTCAAATCTTATTCTGTTTGTAAAAAAATATTTTGGGCCGGATTGTCCAGATCCATCAATTTATTGATTTTTTTTTTTTTTTTAAAGAAACACAGTTCAAAAGGTCTGTTCACTGTGCAGCAAAGAACAAACTCCAGTGTCTAGTTGATATAGCCCAGTGCTTCTCAATTATTTTCTGTCATGCCCCCCCTAGGAAGAAGAAAACATCTCGCGCCCCCCGCGCAACTATAAATAGTATCATTTGTCTATAAAATTGTTATAAGTACACCTCTGCATAACACTGTATCCTTATTAACGTATAAGAGAATAAAAAAAGAAAGAAATATGGACCAATTTACAACAAAGAATAGCTTTATTAAATGTAACAGAAAAGATTTAAAGTGCATTCTAAATATAAAAAAAAAAATGTAAAATAAAAATAAAAAGCATGTTCCCCGAGGTCAAACGCGCCCCACTATTTGAGAAACACTGGTATAGCCGTTTTTGTGAAAGACACTATATAAAAGTGTCTTTCACTGTGACCCTGTAAACCTGTTATTTGGGTCATTTCCATCTATCAGTACTTAAGGCAGTCGATATACTGACGAATTCCTTGTCACTTTCATTATGCACGTGACAATAAAGATCCAATCAAGGTATTTATTGTTTGAGGTTTATAGCAAAAACACACCCTCCTCTGCAAGTATTGAAGAACAAAAGGTCCGTGTTTAGAGAGACACTGAAGGAGTCGACTCGTTTTGTGGATTTGTCCGTCTGCCTACTAAATGCCATCGCATATTCCTTGGTTATCACGTGATGTTTAATTACAAGTGATCCTGTATACATCATTTCGTCTCTGTGATCAAAACTTTAAAGAAAAAAAACCTTTCTAAAAGTTAGAGATCATTCCTTCAATTCCCATCGTTGCCCCCATTTTTTATTTATTTATTTTATTTTTTTTTACAATAATGGCTGGGCCATTGCACCAATTCACGCGTGTCTCTGCACGAAACGGGAAACGCGCTCAGCAAAAGCCCACCCAGGAAGACCAAATTAATAATGGTGACCGAAAAAGCGCTAACCTCTCTGCCCATTCTCCTCAGCCGAGGTTTATCACGCCGAGGTCAACCCCACTGTTGCCAGACATCCGATTTAAATTACACGGTCAGCACTACTTCAATCTGGAAATTCTCATAGAATTCGAGGAGGATGACATTGGCCTTTGTCTCATGGACCACACACAGAAAGTAGCAAAGTGGCTACAAAATAACGGACGATGAGAACAAAAAACACTTTGTACATGTGTTCTTAAGCTCTTTAAAAAAATAGTAGAAACTTTCAAAGACACAGCAACCTTCACAACGAAATGAAAACGCCGATAAACGATTAGTGCACGTGTGGAAGAGTAAACGTCTGCGCACGTACGCTATCGATGAGCAAGACGAATTTATGCTAAGCCTAAACGCGAAACAGCGCGCACTGGGGGGTTGGGGGGAGTGGCGGGAAATCACTCGTTAATGCGTCTGCCTTCACGGGCCATCTGACAGACAGGAAACAAAGTCTCGCATTCCGAATCTTCACGTCAATGACCTTTATAGCGGCAGGCACCTTTTGCTGAAACCAAAGCTACAAGTACGCACCCGTCTTCTGTTTGAAATCTTGATTTCCCATAAAAGACCGGCACTACAGTACATCAGTATTTACATGTGGCCCCATATGATGTTTTCACTTCCTCCGATCGCCAGATGATCACAAATCCAGGCTAACGTACTCAGAAAAAGCCCACCCGGGACGATCAGACCCATTGTGGTGACAGCAAAATGTATAACTCCTGTCCATTCCCCTCAGTCGAGGTTTATCACGCCGAGGTCAGCCCCACTCTTGCCAGACATCTCATTTAATGTACATGGTCAGCGCGACCCCAATCTGCAAAGGCTTAAAGAAAATTAAGAGGACGGACATCGCCTTTGTCTTCTGGACTACAGAATGTAGCTAAGTGGCTACAACATAATGGACGATGAGACAAAATAAAGACTTCGTGTGTGTGAGTGTGTTCTATAGCCTTTAAAACTATTACAAGCTTACAAAAACACAACAACCTTCACAACGAAATGAACAAACAGATAAACGATGAGTGCACGTGTGGGGAAATAAGCGCTTGTGCATGTACACTGCCGACAGGCATGGCGACTTTAGGCAAAATCAAAACGCGAAACTCCACGCACAAGTAAGGAATGGGATAGAAACAATCACTCGTTAGCGCGGCTGCCTTCACTGACCATCTGTCTGACAGGAAACAAAGAGTCTCTGATTTCGAATCTTCACGTGAATGACTTTTACATCGGCAGTCGCGATTTCTTGAAACCAAACCTACAAGTACGTACCTTTCCTCTGTTTCAAAACTTGTCTTCCACTCGAGAGACCAGCACTACACCAGTATTTCCATGTAGCCCCGAATAAGTTTTCTTTTCCACCGAGTGCCAGAAGCTCACATATCCAGGATAATGGATTTAAACAACGGAGCAGCTCGAATCAGTGGTAGTGGTGGGTCGTTCGATACTGAGGTTTCGACACTGTGTCGAGCTTTCGGAGCACCGCTTCGAGGCATGTTTCAAATGCGCCTGTCACGTGATTTTGAGGCACGCTGGCGTAATGACGTCATTGACTCCCGCGCCTTAGGCATAGAATTACATGACGCCGCATGACCAGCAGCATCGTACATCAACGTCGCCACCATATTGCAAGTGGCACTGCTGTGGAGTGAAGTACAGTAATGGATAAAGATGCCTCACGCATGTGCTGCTTGGGATTGTACAAACCGCTGTACGCTCCAAACCAGATCCTGGGGGATTACATTTCATAGGTAAGACTGAACAATTGTTTTGGTTATATTTGGCCATTAGAAAATCCCGTTTTATAATCTTAGCACTCAAGGTCACCTTACAATAAAATTAAACAACATTAGTAAAATTAAAACAAGAGAATGATAAATCAAAAAGCAAAAATTAGCAAACAAAGACAACTGGCAGTAACAGTGCAAAATTCACAACTGGGGTGCTGACGCGAGTTCAAAAACTAATTGGGGTTTGCGAATGTTAAAATAAGGACTTTGTAAAAAAATAGTTATGTAGTACTTGCCTGTAAGTTAAATATATTTTGGAGACATTATGAACGATTTACATGGAGCACCTTTTTCCTTGGTGTGGAATCGTGTCCACCAAGAATCTGTAACAAATCGATGAGCATATTTTGCGTAAGGTAGCACGTATTATAACAATCTAGAATCTATTCTACCCCATGTCGATCATATCACAGAGGCTAAGAAACGTTTCACTAAAGCCGACGTGGTCATTACACCAGTATATGCGCAAGACACTCCTCATTAAACGTTTTTACTATTCAGTGATTCCCAGATCTGTTGCTGATTTGTATTATTGATTTCCAAAAAGCAATGCGAGTAAAAGCGTGTTCTGTATAACTAATCACAACTGTCTTTAAAACAGAATCGGCGCCATCAACAGTGTCTTCTGCAATTTTAGGAAAGACTCGGGATTTCTGCGTTAATGAGACAAAAAAGTTGCGAATTCATCCAGAGGTGAACATAAAGGTCACTCAAGTACTGAGAAGGAGCAGCTGGATAAGCACATCTGGAGCCAAACTTTCAAAAAAGCACCTGACTTTGTCAGCAACATCCTTTACTTGCGAATGCATCTTATCAAAGGCTGCGCTGGTGGGGTAAATAAGTAATCTTCCGAACTGCAGCACAACAGAGTAAATAATTGACGTAATTAGAATTACTGAAAGACTAAGTTTTTGTCGTTTCTGTATTTTTAAACCATCTTCCAGTTCCACAATCACCCGCAGTCACTGTCACATTTAACGCTCCCTGCTCCTTAACCTGTCTTGTTACCCAAAGTATCAACACTCAGTTTCATTCAAGGCTTTACCGTCCTTCCTTTCATAGACATAAAATAAAACACACATTTCCTCTACATACGTGGCCAATAATAATAGTAAACTTGCAGGAACGAGAAAAAGCACAAGATGGGAATATTCATGACAGGAGCCTGGGCATCAGGATGAGAATGTGCCTTGTCACCCATTACGTGAGCTCGTCTGCCATCCCTCGGTTACACTGGCACACGTTACACTCTGGAGCAAATGCAATGGAGAATATCGACAATGTACACCTTCAGAAGTGGAATAAATCGACTGTATAAGTAGAACATTTCAGATAAACGATGAATTTTGTTAATCATAAACAATACAACATAACTATTATATGTGTTGTTTCTTTTTTTCCTTTTTTTCTCACCAAACAATATATACATGGGAAATGAACATGGGTAATACGTTTATAATCATTCTCACTAAAATACACTGTCAAAATATATTAATGAGCAAACTGAAACACATTGGCCTTTAGGAAATATTACAAAGTGTGTGCGCTGTCATTTAGGACAGAATGCATTGTTAACGTGACGCACTCTCTACTGACGCGATGTCACGAAAAAAAAGAAACAGCGCAGTCCATGCAAACTCAAACCCTCCTTGATTTTTGACCTTATGATTAATTGTCAATATCAAATCAATAAAGTCATTTTAAAAAGATGACAAGTCTACTATAGTCGGTTCAATTAACGTTTCTTTTAAAAAAGTTGCTGATACAGAATATAAAACAGAAACTCAATGATACAGGACTCGCAAGAAGTAACGAATAATATGTGACACTGAGAAATTATAATTCCTAATAACGGGAACAAGTAAAAACTACGACTTCCTAAAACGGACACTGTAAATGTAGGCATTTCAATAAATAATTTAGGAGACTTGTGTGTGCATTTCAATATCGATTTAAGAACTAGTAGACTACCTGTTGTACTATAAACGGTAGCTCAAGCAGCACTTAACAGTAAATAGTCTAACAGGACAATGACTGACTGAAACGAAGATGCTGCTCCGCTACAATAAAGGTTCACACTGTCATTCTGCATGTTTAGAAGGCGCTGGTTGGCTGAAACTGTTTATAGCGAATTGTCCCAAGTTGGAAGTGTCGTATAGTGATCCGAAACGAAAAGACACATTTAGCATGCTGGACAGTAGTTTGTTTTTCTACAATACAAATTCAGTACGACACCAGGGTCTCCAAACACACAAATATGAAGCTTATTACGTTTTATAGTGAAACTCTTTACATACACAATATAATTAGGGACGTGTGCCCTCGCTATCCGTCCAAGTTCAAATTTTTTGTTAAATGGAGAAATTGAAAAAAAAAAAAAAAAAAACACCTTTCACAAGAGGAGGATCAACGACGCGAACCCTGGTGTTTTTACTGAGAGACAGTTGCAATATCAGTGAGCCACCTAATCGGGATAATTAACGAGCTCCGCACAACTGAACTACTATCTCTGTTCTTAATGTGGTGGATGAAATATGTAGTTTGACATATGCACATTAAATTGGTTTAATTGATACGAGAGTATCATTGTTGTATTCTACTAATGAAGACGAAAACATTATATTTACAGATGTATGCTATATGACATACGGTTTTGAACAAAATTAAGTGTTCCATAAAAAGGTTGAATGATTTACCTAATCTTATATCTATAAAGTTGATATATGACAATATATCTTTGACACATATGTATCAGACTAAGGAAATCACAGCAATCCACAATAGCAATAGTGAATTTTCAGCAACTACCTGAATTGTAGTTTCAGGCCGTCACTTAACTATATCGACTGAAGTGTGTAATGTCAATACAAATTACAAAATATAACTAGAGTTAGGTTAGGTGTGAGATAGACTCTCAAAAATATAGAGGTCAGTAGTAATATGTCAGGCACCTTCTGTCAAACTGTCAATCAAAATATGATTGGTGACCGGAAGTTCCCTCCCCCAACCGCCTGTTCGGCCCCTCTCCTTGCCCCACCCCCAACCACCTGTTCGGCCAACCTCCCCGACCCCCCACCCCCAACCACCTACTCGGTCCTACTTTCTGTCAAGGGCAATTTGATGGATGCCCCCACTCCTAGAACCCCGCCCCCTGCTTGGCCACCTGTTCTGTCCCGTCTCACTAGGGCAAGTCCAGACATGACTAAGGTCTGCCTAGGCCCCGCCCCCTTGAACCCATCACCACCCCCAACCACTTCCCAGCCCCCCTCTTCCGAAGACAAGTTCAGGCATGTTGCAGCCGGACCCTGGACAAGTTCAGGCATGTTCCTATCCATACCTAGACAGCCCCACCTGTTGGCTGGCCCCCTTCTTCCGAGGACACACACACACACACACACACACACACACACACGCTCTGGCCGGACCGATCTAACTTGTCGCCGTTCCTGCCAATATTGCTTTGGGTAAGAATCCTTGTAGCTATGTAACTATTATTTTTAAAATATCTAAACTTTATCATTTGTAAGCCACTTTTTTTTTTTTATCTAAGCCCACTTACAGATCCAGCCTTTCCCATCTCACAGAAAGACAAGCAGTCCAGCTTTTAGCAGCCCACGCTGGCTTGTGCGTGTAGTTCAAAGCACACTGAAATACAAGCTGTCCGGCTCTCTGTCTACACAAAGGCTCTCAGAGCAGACAGCCCCCCCTGCCCGCGCCCGTGAGCTGGCCAGTGCAGAAGCTCTACGCGTATGTGCAGGCAAGGTCACGTAGTTCGCAGCACACAGAAAGGATCTCTCTCTCGATCTCTCCCTCTCTCTCGCTGTTCACACTGAGCCCGGAGCATAGCTAGAGCCATCAGTGCAGGCCATATGCTCGGAGCTGTGTCTAAGTTCCCCCATCCCCTAACCCAGGCACAGGAGCGTGTGATTGTCTTAACACAGCTGCCAAAACCCCTCATCCCCAGCCCCCATGTTTGTTAACAGCTGGGCGTAACACCTCCCCACTATCCCCATGTGCTGGGCACGCAGCTTGTTCCCAAGACGCATGTCCCTTTAAAAGTTAAAGGCTTTCATGATAACGTGTAAAACACGAGATAACTAGCTTGATATAAGCCCTTTAAAAATCACACAGTTAAATATGATGCAGCAGTTCCCTTTTAAATCACGTTTGAGATGTCTAAATGCTAAATGCTATATTAATTAATATATTTATAATTTTAATTTAAATCGATCTAAAACAATCCCTTGTTCTACCCATGTTAATCCTCCCATCATGAAGAAATGCGTTTAGTTTTTCTAAAAGTTTGAATGCCTAAATCAGATCGGATATCTCGGGTTGGAGAAAGGAACTTTAAAATAGTCTTTGCCAAATCCGATCTTTCCAAAGCACATCACCCCTCTGTGGTGTTATGGGTCCACAGCTCGTTGAGTAAAGGCCATTTTTTCGATGTGCTCGCGGCTTAGTGAGGGGACGTTGGGCCATAGTGGGCCGCGGGACGATCTGTAGGGTGTGGGCGTTTCTCACCTAGTGCACAGGTGAGGAACTGCCCACATTCATGATTGTCCCGTGGCTAATGCTGCAGCTGCGGTGGCCCTCGTCATTTTAAAAAGAAGCGCGAGTCGGTTTTAAAGAAAAGAAAGAAATGATCGGAGATAAAAAGGAAAGGAAAGGAGAGGAGAGGACGGAGGTTACCGGGAGCAGGAGAAGAAGCGGGCGGTGCGTGAGTGTGGTGAGCGCGATCGAGCGCTCGTGGACAGCTGCGTGGAAGGTGGGTGTTAGGCCGACACCCAGGCGTTTGTGTTGATGTCGCTCCCGCTGAGCGATCAGGTAGCGGGAGTGACCAGGGAAGGCGACTGGCCGCAGAGAGGCCATTGAAAGGCAGCGGAAGTCGGGAGACTTGGTGGTGGGAATCCCCAACGTGAGCGACCTGGCCGTTGTGGGAAACCAAGTTCTCCGGGACTGGGATGAGTGCCATACCGGAGCCAGGGATCGGGAGGTCTCCAGTCTCATGCGTGTGTTTCAGGAGGGCAGCTGCAGAGAGCGTCTTGCCTGCTGTTTGGCCCAAACGGGATTAGCAGGTGAGACGCTAACAGAAGAGCACCGGATTTGTTGTTGGTTTTTAAGACTGCTTCCTGATCATTTTAACCTCCGATTTTAAGGATTGTTTTTTTCTACATATTAGTTTTACTCCCACCTTCTTTTTATGGGTTATTTATTTAATGAACTTTGAAGAACTGCACTATTTATTTGAACACTGTTATTGATGGACAATTTTTAATAAAAGCACTTTTGCACTTTCTACCTTCCCCTTGCTCAGTAATTTGCCTCCATTGACTAGCTCACTCGGTAACATTATCGACGGTGTTGGGTTCGTGTGCTTCCAACAGCAAAGGGAGTGTGGAGCCAGAACCCACATCGTCACACCCTCATACACACACACACACAGTTAAATAAGATGCAGCAGAACCCTTTTAAATCACGTTTGAGACGTCTAAATGCTATATTAAGTAATATGATTATAATTTGTATTAAAATCGATCTAAAACAAACTCTTGTTCTATCCAATAACACCCATTTTAATCCTCCCATCATGAAGAATGTCGTTTAGTTTTTCTAACAGTTTGATTGCCTTAATCAGAATGGATATCTTGGGCTAGAAAAACACGAATTAAAATACTCTTTGTCAAAACCGATCTTTCTAAAGCACAACGCACCCCCCAACGCCCACCTCCCAACTCCGGCCACCTGGAGCTAAGGTAGTGGGTGTTGGGGAATCCGTGTCGATTCACACTTCAGCTGTTAGGATGGCTCAGGCCGTTTATGACCCTTAACCTCATGGCCGAGCAAACTTTGGGAAAGGTGAAAAAGGTCTTACGGAGAAGCGTGCAGCTGTTTAAACAAATCTACGGGTTACAATGGATTCTGTTAAACAAATTCTGGACTTTTCTTCATCCAGCCAAAGGCATGGATTTAAACCCCTGACAACGGACATTACACGTGATCCCTTATTGATCCAGTCTTAATATGTTATTTTAATCTCCTCTGTGACTTAGTATTTGTAAACTTCAGTTTCTACTATCATATTTGTGATATGAGCGAGTCAATGTTACATTTTGGAATAATAATGTCTAGCGTAACTCTGCCCCTGACTATGATCCCTGCACAAACCCTGGTCCTTTGACTCGTATTCAAGAAGATTGCAGACACTTGTTGACTCTTGGAATCACAGTTTAAACTTAAATCCCCTTCACCCTGAATGCTACTAAATCCAAGGGTGCTTTTTCACAAACAGAGAGGAAAAGAAGTTTTCAATGACAGCTGTCCTATGTCACCTGGACTAACAAAAGAAAGAATAAACCTCACAGTTTTAGTAAAATTTGAATCCTTGTGCTAACACCTATAATAGATATGATGTAACTATTCACTAAAACATTTTCCATCCTGATTTGCCTAACGTGTCCAAAATAAGCCTAATCATCATCATCCCTGTAGTGTACAGGCTCCTATAACCTACTATAACCATTCTTATTTTCAGGGGTAAAATGGAAGGCTATTACCAAGCGTTCACAGAATTTCTAAAACGTTGTATTATACAAAGACCCCCGAGTACCAAAGTGTTTATAACCTGTTGATGAAAATGCTGTTTTAAATTAAAGCCTGAACAAGATAACTGTTTTCTAATCATCATATAAAATGTTTAGTAAATAAAGAGAGACAAAATACAATTTATAACAAAAATGGAACACCGATGTACAGGTGAATGACCGAGGGTATCTAATTTAGCAGAGTGTTTTACAAATAACCCCCTACGTCAGTGGTTCTCAAACTGTGGGGATGGCCCCCTAGGGGGGCACGAAGTAACAAAAAGGGGGCATGAAGATGTGAAAAAAAGAAAACAAGAATCGAAAATATGAAAAATACATCTATTGAACGCAGAACACATTAACTTAAACTACATTCTGATACAGAAAAATAAATATAGAGATAGATAAATGTCGATACAAGTTAAGTAGGTATAATAAAATATGCAAATAAAGTGTTATGAGAATAAAATCTGATTTTTTTTATTTTTTAATTAATTAATTTATTTTTTCATGATTAGCATGCCAAAGATTTGGCCATTTGGGAAAAAAATAATCATACATTTGTGTTGTAAGCAGAATCTAAATTACTTGGGCTTGCAAATAAAGATATATGACAGAAGATATCAGATGTCTCCGGTTCCTTTAGGGACTTTATACTGGCAATTATCATTTAAAATGAGTACAGAAATTAAGTTCTATGCTATGTTTGGGGTGGATGTGATCAGAAAGGCACTGATGATTTCAAAGATCAGTCAGGAAAACTGTTGGAAAAATGGGCAGAATTTTTTTGGAAACAAGGAATTGTCTTATGTTTTAAAATTTGATCTTTACAAAGATGCTTTTAGATGCTTTATTTTCATGTTAAAGCAACTGGTCGTTTTACTTGGCTACTGAAAATGCATTTTGTTCACGAATGCTTTAGTGTTTCATTAAGAATTACCTGAATATTAATTCTTTTTTTGTAAAAACTTGATTGCTATGTATTGATTGTAATAAAATTAAAAAAATAAAAAAAAAAAAAAAAAGAAGAAATTACCTGAATATTTGATAATTCGTTTAAGCAGAAAGAGTAATTACCTCTGCTATTTTGTGAGCTATACAAGCGTGCTGAGCTGTTGGCTCCCATTTATGAGGTCACTAGCATGAGCTAAAGCTGCTGATTTTAAAAACGTGATTTTAGTTCAATGAACTTCGGATGTGCAGAACAGCGCTTCTTAAATCACTTGCCTCTAGTTAAACAAGCACATCTCACTATAACCTTCTGGCTCCAAGAGCTATGAATGAATTTTCAGAGACAAGAAATGTAATCACATCATACCTAGATTACCTTTATAAAATCAGTACAAAAGCTGATCAAAAAAGAATAAAAGAAAGATCTTGACTTATGGCTCATACCTGGAAAAAACGAAACATTCAGCAATACCCGGTTGTGTGGTGTTCACACTTTATTTTGTTTTATGGCACTGTGTATTTGACCTATGATACTTTTCTCTTGCCTGTTTATGGAGCTCTGTCTAATTACCTGAAGTTACAGGAATTGGGAAGTGATGAACTATTTTGGTAAGAATATGTGTTAAGGTCTACATAAGAAAGAGTATAAAGAGGAAAAGTGTCACCCTAGGAACCCCATGACAAAACAAAAATCATAGTTGGGCTTTTCTGTTTTTAATTAAAAATAGTAAAATGTTTTTTAATCATCACCTGTGTTAATAGAAATAATTTTAGCTTTTTGAGTAGACAGAAAATGTCTAAATTTTGTGCTAGTGTAACAGTGAGTGCTTTTACATGCATGTACAAAACTGGGATAAGGTAGAAAACTGCTTTTTTATAAATCTCCGTTTAAATGCACAAGTGTATTTACAGAGTTTTCCTTTGTCAAAAGGCTCCTATGTTATAGAAATGAGTTAAGCAAAAAAAAAAAAATAATTAAAATCACTGGCCACAGCAAATCCTAAAACACACATAATCTGCCTCTCTTTTGCGGTGTGGGATTACTTTTAAAAATAACTTAATTATATTACTATTCTGTATTAAAATAATCACATTTAGCGAAATGAATGAAAACACCGTTACAGTTAGCTCATGTAGGCTGTCTCCAACCGCTTGTAACAAACGAGAGTTTATAAAGTAAAAATGTTTCATTATCTCAGACTTTTAAAAACAGGCGGCCCCGTGTAGAGATCCCCCTGCTACCGATGCTGATTCGAAAGACTACGCAATTCACAAACGGTCCCTTCTGTACGAAGTTCAGAATACTTATACTCTTATTACGCCAGAGCTGATACATAACCGGCCTGTGCTTTTAAACCATGCCTGAATATTCTCAGAGAAGAGGCTCTGTTTGAATTTTCAGACGCCGAGATAAAAACTACTTGATTGTAAAGCCCGTTTCGGTATGAAAAACTAATATTATTTGCTTCAGTCCTATGAATTTGTACATTAATCGTCGTACTTGCAGATAGAAATAGGTGCTGCATCTTATTTTATTCGCGCGCTCACGCACGCACTTGAGAATGAACTTGGAAATTGTCATATTAAGGATTCAGCCTTCCGTTTTTTTGGCGTATATAATAATCACGAATAGGATTTACCGTGATCCTGGATCTTCCCGACGTGATTGTCCTCTTTCATTATTAACGGCCTGCTGAGTAATGGACCGGTCTGAAAACTTTTTTATACTCTGAAAAGAGCGGTATTTTGGAAGATTTTACGGTGATTTGTGACAGCAGATGTTTGACAATCATTTTTACTGGACATTCCTGTAATGTCCTTTGGCCGGACTCCGAAAAGTCCAGTATTTTTTTTTAAAGTCACCTTTGCACGCAGTTGATTTCTTTAAATCGCTGCATGCCTCTCCGTAAGGGCGCTTTCACATTGTCCACCGGATGATCCGACATAATGGATGGAAGAGGGCTTTTTTAAGATATACAAAATATACATCCGAGGCTAGATTTTAAGACGTCTCAAACGTTCTTTAAAAGGTCCCTGTTGCCTCTTATTTAACTGAGTGGGTGATTTTTAATTCCCTTGACTTTAAAAGTTACACACATAACTTGTTCTCCCGGACACAGGATCTGCGCACTCTCGTACTGGGGGGCGGGGGGTTGACAAGCATGCGCCCGCAGAACACAGCAGGTTAAAGGGGTCAGGCCGTTTCCTGGCCTGTGTCTGACACTATCTGTCAGCGGAGCTCCGGTTCATACAGTATGCAACTTCCTGCTATAGACCCGTGCAGGGCGAGGGAGAGAGGTGTTTGTCTGCTCCTCTGAGATTCTCTGTGTAGACAGAAATATCCGGTCAGCGTTTATTTCGAAATACAAACCCTTGCCGGCGAGTAGGCTTAGAGCTTCAGCCGCTGGGGCATCTCGCAGCCGCGTGCCTGGCAGCTTTTTTCAGCACAGAGGCTGTCTGCTCTCAGGCGTCAACTGTGTAGAGAGAGAGAGAGTGCAGGGGTTACTAACAGCAGGTCAGCTTTTTAGAGCCCAAGTATTCTGCTGTGTAGAGAGAAGCGGCAACAACTGGACGTTTCTGTGAAAGGATTGTCAGGGATATGGAAAAAAGGGTGTTTTGACTTAGATAAATCAAAGGTTAGATAGATATTTTTAATAATAGATACGTGTGGACTTACCCAAAGCGATATAGGCAGGAGCATGTGTGTATGTCCTTGGAAGAAGTGTGCCTGGAAGTGAAGGATTCAACCAACATGTGGTGTCCCCCGCCCTCAGGGGCTGCCTGACCGGAGGGGTCCTAGGCAGGGCCTTCATGCCTGGGGACATGTAGCTTGGTCCGGCAGGGTCTGGATAGAAACTTGCCCGGATGTGCCTCAACTTGTCTTCGGAAGAGGGTTGGCCGGTGGTCAAAGAGGGAGCACCCATCCATCAAGTCTGCTCTTGACAGTTTCCTGGGGCAAACAGGTGGGTGGGGGCGGCTTCAAAGAAGGGACAGACATCCTGCAATCGGATCTTTGCCGTTTCCTGAGGAAAAAACAGGAAGGGGTGTGTGGGCGAGTTCAAAGAAAGGTCACATTAATGACGTCAGAGGAAAGGGGCGGGACTTCCGGTCATCCATCAGATTTGATTAACATTTTGACAGTTGCCGCATGCATATAACGACTGTGGGACTAATGGGTTTTTGGAGAGCTTTGTGCCACATTTGGGAGTAATTTTAAGACCAATACATGATGTTGTAAAGAAAAAGGCACGGTTTGAATGGACAGATAAAAAAACAAGCTGCATTTGAGGCAGCTAAAGAAGCTTTTGTCCAACAACAAGGACTGGGACCTTTAAAAGCTAATTTGCCTTTTGAACTTGAGGCCACAGAACAGAACAATATTGCTACATGGACCCTGTGGCAAAAGCATGGCAGTAAAATTGTTTCCCTAGGCTTTTGGAGCCGACAGCTGACAGGATCACAGACTAAATATGCACCACTTGAAAAGCAGCTCCTTACAGCATACTGGGCCCTTTTACACACAGAGAGACAGACAGGTCCTGCTCTGGTAAAGTTACGCACTAACTTGCCTATTGCTGGGTGGGTAAGAGACACTGGCCTGGGAGTGAGGGCAGGAGCTGCCCAAAATCAAACCCTGTACCAAAGGAAATGGTATTTGCAAGCAAGAGCACAATTTGAAGGAAAATACACAAGTGCATTACAAGGGGCCATGACAGGAGCTGTGATAGATGAGGATCCAGATGACATACCACCTGTTCTGCCTGTAGTGGAGTCGCCCTTTGAAGAAGCACCAGCACCATAAAGTCATTTGACACCAGCGCAGCAGGACAACAGCTGGTTCACAGAGGGCTCAGCAACTGTGGAGGGAGAAAAAAAGGCTTTGGAGAGCAGTAGCTTATCAGCCTCACACTGAGACCATCCTGCAGCAACAGGGGGAAGGTAAAACGTATATTGCTGTAGCTATGGCATTAACAGAAAATCAAAGCTTCCCTATTCTCTTTTTTACAAATAGCTGGGCAGTTTTTCAAGGACTAACAGTTTGGATAAAAATATGGAGAAGGGCTGCTTGGACTATTCATGGGAGAGAAACTATGGGGTGGCACAGAACTGTGGGAGCAGCTTTGGACAATGGGCATGAGAGGGGAGACCCTCATAGGTCATGTAGATGCACATGTCCCATTGATATCCCTTGAGACGATTTATAACCAACAAGCTTATCTCATAGCTGCTGTTCGAGAAATCAACCTGGAAGAAGCTTATACAGAGGATGATGAGCTGTGCCAAAATGCTGAGGTAAATGTAATCGAGCCTTCTTTAATATCATCTTCAGGACATATGTGAGTGGAAAAAACATATCAATGGTGCCATCAGCAATGTATACCAGTCACTAATGATATTGTTAAACAAATAGTGAACAATTGCTCTAGAAGATAAAAAAAACTGGTAAACTGATGAGAGGAACTGGACCAGGACCAATTTGGCAAGGGGATTACATTGGGCCACTGCCACGAGAAAATAAACAACTGTATGCCTTAACTGCAGTAGATACTTATTCTGGACTTTTACAAGCTTATCCATCAATAACAGCTTACCAAAAAGCCACACTCAATGGACTAAGTCATTTAATCCAAGCATATGGAGTTCTCAAAGAAATTCAAAGTGATCAAGGAAGCCACTTTGCTGGGAGAGATGTAAAAGAGTGGGCTCAAGGAGCTGGCATTCAGTGGACTCTGCATATCCCTTATCACCCACAAGCAGCGGGACTTATTGAGAGATTGAGTGGCCTCTTGAAGGAACAAATTAAGAAACTAACTGGGCACACTCATCCTAAAGGCTGGACTAAAGTTTTAAAGCAAGCTTTATTTAATCTCAATAATCATCCGTTGGCGGGGTCCACACCACACTCTCACAGGAGAGCCACCTGCAGTGTGCCCTCCGCCTGACAACAATTGGTCCACAGGCAAACAATGAATTAACTCCCACAGGGTTATTGGTTAGGGCACCTAAGTCACTTACAATCAAGTTAAACTCCTCAGAAAACCTAAGCTTGGGAATAACAGGTCAGTGGCCAAAGGAATGGGAGGTTAGAGTGAATGTTGAAATATCTGTAACAGATGCATGCCTAACAGGGACATTAGATATCTGTTTAAATGAATGGCATTTACTGTTAGCAAACCAAAGCAGTCAAGACATACACATAGCTGAAGGACAGGCCATATGTAAACTGCACATAGAAAAAGTCAGATCTGTTCTAGACAGTATTGAACAGTTTAAAGGAGAAATTGGAGAGAAGGCATGGGTATTAACTCCAGGGCAAAAGCCAAGGGCAGGAGAAATAACAGCTGCAGGACCAGGAGACACTAGAATGGTTCTTTTAATGGGCTCTCAGTCGCCCATCTGCTTACACAGATTATCAGATTAGATGGATAATGGACTGCATGGAGCCGATGCACCCCCTACAATAAAGTCTTTTGGGCTGATGATACGTCAGTAATAGAAAAATATGTGATACTGAATTTCACCCTTTGTTATACTACATGTTTGTTTATGTCACTGTATCTGGACAATACTGTTATGAGTTTTATTCACATGTGCATGTTAAATTTGGCACACAGGGGCTCAGCAGTTAGAATTGCTAGCCAAGCATTGGATTAGATAGCCAAAGACAACTGGAGGCTTGTATAGTCAGCTTAAACACAGGTTAGGGTATTTCTGTCCTCTATCAGCACAAATCTCCTTTCCTTATTGGGAGAATGAGAATCGGCATATAAGCACTATGATATGTCTGTATTTTGGGGAAGAGGAATTCAGCCCTTGTTTGGAGACAGAAAGGACCAGCAAGTTGAAGAAGAACCGTATAAAAGGTCTGGACAGCAGCTAGACCCTTCGAGGCTGTGTCGACACAAAGAGTTGTCGAAAAACCTCCCAGCGTGGGGACGGAGAAAATGGCTGACTGTGTTGATCCAGATTTCCCACCTGGATAAAGTCTGTCCATATGCCCCCCCGTCTGTAACCGCGTAAAACGTCAGTAAATGTAAGCTAAAAGATATTTTGTCTCATGTGATCCTTGTACCACCGTAATCACTATGGGAGGGATATTGCCTTTTCTGGTATATTATGATATTGTTTAATTATTTAATATGCCACAATTTTAAAAGAACACATTTCCAAGAGAGCTAATGCCTCCTCAGGAAACACCCTTACCAAGAGCTGTAACTGGCAGTTATGAGACAAGACACCTACGGCTCAGTTTTCCATGAAACTGGAATATCCTGAACTGTAACCTTTACCTTTTATGACTTTTGAGGACGTTAAAATAACTGTGACTGTGCATAATAATGTATCCGTCTGGTAGGCTATGATGAATTGTAAACCTGGTTCTAATGGAGTATTATGTTGGACCATTGAAGGAGGGCAACAGCTGACTGCAGTATCAACACCCGAGAATGATGTAATATTATATGTCAGTGGTTCTCAACCTGTGGGGCGGGCCCCCCTAGGGGGCGCGAAGTAACAAAAAGGGGGGCGCGAAGATGTGAAAAAAAGAAAACAAGAATCAAAAATATGCAAAAAAAAACATCTGTTGAAAACAAAACAAATGAACTTAAACTACATTCTGATACTAGAACAATAAATATAGAGTTAGACAAATGTTGATAAAACTTAAGTAGGTATAATAAAATATGCATCTGAATTTCAAAAATAATGTTTGGGGGGGTGCGATTAAAACTGTTAAGAAAACTCGGGTCTCAAATACTTAAAGATAGAGAAACGCTGCTATATGTGTTTAAAAAGGAGTCAACAACGAATGTAAAGGTACCAGCAATGTTATGGGAAATTCATAAGACTAGAAGAGGGAATGGTTATCCATTTGACGCAACACTACTTAGGCAAATGAAAGGTTGTAAGAAATCTAGGACAGCACACAAAATAATCACTGCAACACTTAACATTAATGTTAGTGGGTTTGACATAAAACATTATGATTTTCCACGAGGAGCAAATATAGTACCATGCAGTATGGATGCAACATATAATTGTAGAAACATACAATCCTTATGGCCTCCTCGTAAGGTAGAAATAAAATGAAGGCCAAAGCGAGACATTTGGGGAGCTATAGGAACTGGTTTAGGAGTAGGAGGTTTCGGTCTAGAATCTCTTAATACTGCTGATATATTAGCACTAATAATTCTTTACATTTATGTAGCACTTTTCTTACTACTCAAAGTGATCTCCACGCTGGGAAAACTGTGGACGCGAACCCAGGTCTCCTAACTGTGAGGTAGCAGCACTACCACTGTGCCACCATGCTCATCTATTGATGTAAAACAAAAAAACATTTACATTTACAGGACTTACTTTTATGGAAAACCCACCATGGGTGGTTAAATGAGTTCTTATGGACTGATTTGCAAAGCCAATGGGCCAGACTGTATATATCGAATCAGCTTGCTATTTAAAACAGATTATTGCTATACAGCAGTATTTACATTTTAAGACAGATTGGGGATTTAAAGACCCCCAACACTGGAAAAAGGAATTAAAATTACCATTAGACTGGTGGTTGCAGCCAAAATCCTTCATGTGTGAAGAATCAATATGCCAAGCTGTATTTCAGGTGGCAACCACTGCTGAAGATGACAATGTTTGGTTCCCATTTCAGGTTCTGCCTGTTTTACTAGGGGAAACATGGTGGGCACCCATAGTAGATAGAAAATGGATAAACATGAACAACAATACCATAGAACCTGCCTTTTGTTATAACTGGCAAGAAGGGTTCATATGTCAAAGGGTGGGTACATTGCCACACCCCTGTTTGCATCCTTTAGCTGGAGACTGTTATTGGCGCCAAATAGCAATAAATTCCACTGAAGTGTTTCAAACTGATACTACTTCTGCATGTGCTGTGACAATACATGACATAACTTGGAGTGATGGTGCCCACTATAAGGGCCCAGGGGTATCCTGTTGCACCAATGTTAGTACTATACGAGATGATTATTATGGAAGAACTTATGTTTTAACTACATGGTAGGATATACATTGGGAAGCAGAAGCTAAAACATTCCTCCATTTACAATTTCCCTATATTTAAACCTGGGCCAAAATATAATCACAGGGGGGATATGGAGGAGACTAACAGATGTGAGCTGGTTACTGGGGATGAAATGAAAGGGGCTCATTATGTTCTCTTAGAGGAGAGAGCTGAGCCACCCGTTGAGGTTAAGACCTCAGAAAAAAATGGACTGTCCCCAGACCAGCAGGCTAGAAAATTTAATGACTTGGGAGTATAACTCCCAAAAGAAACTCAAAGAACAGGTAGAAGCTCTGTGGGAGCAGGTGGCACAAAGGCTAAGGCCATTTGAGAGAAGCACATTTCAAATAGCGCAGCAGGTGGCCTGCTTTTTACTATTAAAGAACCTCCCCGCTAACTTAGCCCAGCTGGTCTGGGGAAACTTCCGCAGCATAAGCGAGCTTCTTGGCTCCTCGAAAAAATAAAATCAGCCTCACAATCTGGGAGAGCAGAACGGTTCCCTAGTGGATTCCGTGGGGATTATGTGCTCCGAAGCCTGTTTTGAAGTTCCTGTCTGGAGATGAGGTGGAATGCAGGTGGAAGGGGAGGGACGGTTTATATGCACTTACCAACCCCCTGAGGCTATTCCATACAGGTATTGTAGTCATTAATGGATTTAAAGTCGAGGCACTCTTTGACTCAGGCAGCAACATCTCCATTGTTGATTGCTGATATGTTTTACCGTGACAGTGGATAAATGAAGATGACCAGACTCAACCTGTCCCCACGCCGAATAATCAGCCGGTGGTGAGAGATACGGAAATCCAAGAAAGGGACGAGGAGATTCAAGTAGATATTGCTGCAGACCGGAGTTCAATTGGCATGAATATCATTTTCGACTTCAGCCAATCATAATTTTAAATTTGAGAACGTCAGGCACTGATCAGCCAATTGAAAACTTAAACATCGCGGTCAATCACCTTTTTAGTTAACAAATCGTTAATCTGTGTTATTTGTCATTCATGCTCCACTTTAGCCAGTTGTCTTATGGATACGTAAACAGAAAGGTGGAAGTAATTTCTAAAGGTGGACGTGTAAGATAATTTCTAAAAGTGGACAGTCAAGATAAAGTGAGTGTAAGAGATGGAGTGTATACAGTATTCATAAAATACACCTGCAACGATAGTCTACTAGTGCCAATATCTTACACTATCACTCTGTCGAGTACATTATTAAAACTGCAGTATATTAGCGGTTCTGAAAAAATAATGAAAATAATAGTTTGGATATGAGATATTTATCATTACTAAACAACACTTGAAGAAAATATAAATGAACATAACAATACAAATTTGTGTCCGCCTAATTTTAATGGATTGACGTGCACTTAAGTGTGGGCTCTACTTGATTGAGTCAGTCAGATTAAAACAAATGTTTGACTGTTGCTCTTTACTCGAACGTCCAAATGAAATAGTCACCTAAATTTAACAGGTCACCTTAAAGACAGGCTATAAATGTATTACAATTTTAAACGGTAAATAAACTGTCAAGAGTTAAATATTTACTTCTATAATACACAACCCTAAAATGTGTTTTATTACTTTCATGACTATTTATCAACTTTTATTTATTTAAGTATTCCTAATATTCCATTGTCGCCTCTTCTGCCTGCAGATCAGCGTCTGTTCTTTGTTTGCTGATGTCTGTCAAATATTCTGTGGTCTTCATGTCTGTTCTCAACACACCAGCAGCTCTAGTCAGTTTCTTGTCTGTGGATCTCGTATTCAAGTTTGTTTTTCGCTGTATTATGATTACAGAATATTACAAATCACATACTTGACACTCTCACGTTCAGGTATCAGGGAACAGACAACATTAACAAAGCTGGCAATAAAATTGTGACTTTAAAGAATCCATTGGCTGTCTCTACATGTTATCAATGTTAAATGTAAGAAACACAGTTAGTTATCATAGTACTAATAGTCACCTTTCAATTATTATTTTTATAATGAAGTTTACTATGTTAAACGATCTGTGAAGAGCAAATATTACGCCTTAAAAAGAGTAATAATTTTGCAGTTTTTGTGACTGTGCACCTGTTAATCAGGGTATTCAATTATTTGACATAATTGGATCTTTATTACTTTTGGGATTTTAAATACCTCTTTAAGATCATCAAATATATGTTTATTATAATACATATTACTTATGAAAAAGTTACATTTAGAGATAAAACATGACAGATGTGTGTTTGTAGTTCATATCTCATTTAGCCTTCATTTGACTCCATCAGGTCCCAGTGGTGAGCTGAACACGTCAGCCGGTCTTTAGGGTCTCTGAGACTGGAGGAGGCCAGGAGTCCAACTGTACAGCAGGCACTGATGGGCATCAGCATCACAACTGGTAACAAGATAGAGATGGCAGATAGTTCAGGTGGGCATCATTCTATATGACTACACAAGCAAACGGCATATTAAGAGCACACCGAGTCTGTATACTCCAGTATGGCCCTGACATAACAACCTGTACAGCTGTAAACGACTCCACTTTACTGGTCAGATTACCACACACTGCACTGAGTCTGTCACGTCTGAACCATTAAATCATTCGGTCTGAACAGCTGGGAATTTATTTTGCCAATGATATCTCTGGTAAGGCTTTTTTTTTCTTGTTTGTCATAGGTTTATACTGAAAAACTGGTTTACATCAATGTAAACCATTGATTGATATATATATATATATATATATATATATATATATATATATATATATATATATATATATATATATATATATATATATATATAGTCAGGGATGCCAGGGGCCATGACCTGGCCAGGAAGCCCGGAGGGACCGGAAGAGGGTCAGAGCCCTGCCTGGATCACGTGGGGTTTGCCTTCCGGGTTGCTTTGGAAGCCTTTCCCTGTAAGGGCCCGTGGTCACCGCCAGGAGGCCCCAGTGCCTTGGGGACCTGTTACCCCAGCACTTCCGCCTCACCAGGAAGTGCTGGGGGGAAGATTTATGACGGCGCCCGGAGAGCAGCCGGGAGGACAGCCGGCACTTCCGCCACGCTGGGGCGTAGCTAGAAGAAGATTGCCAGGACCACCTGGGGCTCATCCAGGTCCTCTATAAAAGGGGCCGTCTCCATTCATTCGAGGCGAGAGTTGGGTGGAAGGAGGACGAAGCAGAAGAGAGTGGAGGCAGCCCGAAGAAAGGCATTGTGGCCAGGACTTTGTGTGTGATTTGGGGTTTTGTGCACGTGATTAAGGTCTGTGTGACCACTGGACTGGGTCTTTGTGACCATAGTATTGTAGATACTGGTGTAAATAAACGTGTGGTGGTTTTAAAACAACATGTCCATCTGTCTGTGTCCGGGCAAAGTTCACAATATACGGAGAACCTGTCATGGACAAACAACACCTCCAGCCTGGTCAAGAAGGCCCATCAGCGCCTCTTCTTCTTGAGGATACTGAAGAAGAGCCAACTATCTGCTGTCATACTGGGCAACTTCTACCACTGTGCGATAGAGAGCATCCTGACTAACTGTATTACAGCCTGGTATGGGAATTGCTCTGTTGCTGACCGCAAGGCACTGCAGCGGGTGGTGAAAACCACACAACGCATCATAGGGACTCCACTTCCGGTCATTGAGGACGTTCACAAGAAAAGATGTTTACGCCGAGCTCGTTGCATTCTTAAGGACTCCTCTCATCCAGCCAACAAACTCTTCCAGCTCCTCCCCTCCAGAAGGCGCTACAGGAGCCTTCCAACTAAAACCAGCAGGTTTAGGAACAGCTTCTTCCCCACAGCGGTCACACTTCTGAACTCAGTCCCCCGTTGAACCTTCACATCCACACACTTAATCCTCTACACTACTCCTCCTCCCTTCCTTGTACATATCTGTACATACCTGTGCACACACAGCACACTTGTACATTGTACATTATATATCATATATTGTACATCTGTATATATTACAATACTCATAGTATTACAGCACATACATATCACATCTGTATATTGTACATCTGTGTATATATAATAGTACTTATATTATTACTGCACATACATAACACACCTGCATGTTGTACATCTGTATGTGTACTGTATCTGTATGTATTGTAAAATATGTATATTTGCCATCCGCATATAGAACATTTGTATATCTATTTATATATATCTATATATCTATTCCCATCTTCACTGTGCTCTTAACTGTACATATTGTATTTAACTGTATATATCGCATTTAACTGTAAATATCGTATTTAACTGTACATAATATTCACATATTATATTTATTGTACTTCTGCTCTTTGCACTTCTGATTAGATGCTAAACTGAATCTCGTTGCCCTGTATTTATACATGTGTAATGACAATAAAGTGAATCTAATCTAATCTAATCTAATCTAATCTAATCTAATCTAATCTAATCTAATATATATATATATTGTGAAAGCCGACCCGGGCACAGACAGACGGACAGCATATTTCACCCAACACACGTTTATTTACACTATATACAAAGTCTTTTTCGTGCACTCACAAAAGCCCAGTGCCTCCTGCATCGATTCCCCCAACTCCAGGCCACACAGTTCTTTTGCCTTTCTCCTGGCCGCCTCCAGTCCTTCCTCTAGCTCCGTCCTCTTCCACCCGACTTCCGCTCTGACTGAATGGAGGCGGCCCCTTATATAGTACTCCCGGATGAGCACCAGGTGTTCCCGGCATTCCTTCCTTGGCCACGCCCCAGCATGGCGGAAGTGCCGGCTGTCCTCCCGGCAGCTCTCCGGGCGTCACGTAAAGTCTTTCCCCCAGCACTTCCTGGTGTGGCAGAAGTGCTGGGCTCCAGGGTTCCTCAGGCACCTGGGCGCCGCCTGGTGGTGGCCACGGGCCCCTACAGGGTTGGGCTTCCAAGCCCTCTACCCGTGGCCCCCAGCATAACCAGGACGGACGCCCCCTCGCGGTCTGGAGGAGGCACAGCCCGGCCGGGGACCACAATATATATATATACACTGCTCAAAAAATTAAAGGAACCCTTTTTAATCAGAGTATAGTATCAAGTCAGTGAAACCTCTGGGCTATTGATCTTGTCAGTTAAGTAGCAGAGGAGCTTGTTCATCAGTTTCAGCTGCTTTGGTGTTAATGAAATGAGCAACAGGTGCACTAGGGGGGCAACACTGAGACGACCCTGAAAACGGGAATGAATGGTTTAACAGGTGGAGGGAAGCCACTGACATTTTTCAATCCTCATCTGTTTTGTCACTCATTTTGCATTTGGCTACGGTCAGCGTCACTATTGGTAGCGTGAGGCCATATCTGGACCCTACAGAGGTGGCACAGGTAGTCCAACTTCTCCAGGATGGCACATCAAAACCACATTCCATTGTCAGAAGGTTTGCTGTGTCTCCCAACACAGTCTCAAGGGCATGGAGGAGATTCCAGGAGACACACAGTCAGTTCCTCTAGGAGAGTTGGACAGAACACCTCGTAGAAGGTCCTTAACCCTTTAGCAGGACCCACCGGTATCTGCTCCTTTGGGGAAGAAGGACCAGGATGAGCACTGCCAGAGCCTACAAAATGACTTCCAGCAGGGAGGCCACTGGTGTGAATGTCTCTGACCAAACAATCAGATACAGACTTCATGATTTTATTTTTTTTTTTTTTTTTTTTCTGTCCACCCTGGCCATCGGACCTTACTTATTCTATGTTAATTAATGTTGACTTATGTTTATTTTTTATTGTGTCTTCTATTTTTCTATTCATTTTGTAAAGCACTTTGAGCTACATTTTTTTGTATGAATATGTGCTATATAAATAAATGTTGATTGATTGATTGATTGATGAGGCTGGCCTGAGGGCCCAATGTCCTCTAGTGGGCACAGTGGAGCTCGACCGGCATTTGTCATAGAGTACCAGAATTGGCAGGTCCACCACTGGAGCCCTGTGCTTTCCACAGACGAGACACGGTTCACCTTGAGCACATGTGACAGACATGAAAGGGTCTGGAGAACGTTATGCTGCCTGTGACGTCGTTCAGCATGACTGGTTTGGTGGTGGGTCAGTGATGGTATATCTGGGAGAGCATATCCATGGAGGGATGCACAGACCTCTATAAGCTAGACAACAGCACCTTGACTGCCGTTGATCATTTTCATTTCCATCCTTTCATTCCTAACACATCACCATATCAGTTCAAAGCAGGAGAGATATCCAGCAGGATATTTCCCCATTGAGATCTAATGTATTTTCAAAGTGTTCCTTTAATTTTGTGAGCAGTTTATATATATATATATATATATATATATATATATATATATATATATATATATATATATATATATATATATATATATATATATATCCATCCATCCATTATCCAACCCGCTATATCCTAACTACATGGTCATGGGGGTCTGCTGGAGCCAATCCCAGCCAACAAAGGGCGCAAGACAGGAAAAAAACCCCAGGCATGGAGCCAGCCCACCGCAGAGCGTGCGCACACACACACACACACACACACACACACCAAGTACACACTAGGGACAATTTAGAATTGCCAATGCACCTAAACTGCATGTCTTGTGGGAGGAAACTGGAGTATCCGGAGGAAACCCACACAGACACGGGGAGAACATGCAACTCCATGCAGGGAGGACCTGTGAAGCGAACCCGGGTCTCCTAACTGCAAGGCAGCAGTGCTACCCACTATATTATATATATTATATATTATATTTATAATATATAAACACTGACACACACTTAATGTCAAGACCTTAGAATAACGAGGTTCTAGCTGTGAGTCTTGGTTTTAGAATACTGAGCTTCAAAGATTTTGACTCTCCATTTATCAGGAGCATTCAATCCTTTTCCTTTAACTTTGTTCCTATATATATACAAGCTGCATTTTCAGTTAAAGACAATGCAAGTTTTATTTAAAATGTGACTCTTAAAAAAGAATATAAGAAGCATATTGTTGTAAACTATGTCTGTAAGTGAACAGCAAAGTCTTGATCAGGATGCTCAGTTTCTAAGCTGTGGGATTACCGGCGAGTCCAGCAAAGTGAGTGCCATTTGTAGACGGTGTTGATACAAGAGGAGGCTCTGCTCAAATCTATCAGTTCTAGTTGTTAATACAAGAGTTGGCTTGGTCAGCACAAATTTAAACACTCAGTATTTTCACTACCAAAAACTACATTTTATTAGTAATCATTCATTAGAAAGTGTACAACCATTACAAGAAATATTTACAATTAACAATAATGATGGGTCAGTTGAACTGAAAGAAAAATTAATCTTCATTGTGCATTCTAACAAACAGACTGATCAGGGAATATACTGAAGCATGCCCACTTCTATGTATTATATACGAATAATATGTTAAGGGGTTAGACATGTTTTCTTGAAATGTTCAAAAAAGTAATAAAACTGTGCAATGCAGTTATAAAAATTAAAGAAAAAATGCAGATGGTGTGAATTGGCTAAAACAGATACACAGACAATTTCAAATATACAGAACTTAATCAACAAAGTGTCCTTTATTATTTACATCAATAGTTAAATCAAATATACACAACTCTATTATGCACAGTCAGTTTAAAACTCAGAAATCAAAAAGGCCAAAGAAAAATAAAGCAAGTGACACATTTAATAGAGGAGGCGCTGAGATGGAATCCCAAGTTGAAAAGCCTCAGTGATGCTGTCTCTTTGTACTCCAACAGTTGAAGCTCAAGTTTGTCAAACTCTTCGCTCACTTTAAAAAAAAAAAAATAGTTTTACCAATACTAAAAGTGTATTAATGCGTATTTTAAAATTCACTTTAAACATATATTTACATTTATACAGTATATAAAGAAATATTATATATAAATGAAAGAAAAGGTGTATGATGAGTTGTATGAGAGGTTGGACAGTAAGGAGGGAGAAAAGGACCAGTGGTCTAGACAGAGGGACCGAGCTGGGAAAGATGTGCAGCAGGTTAGGGTGATAAAGGATACAAATGGAAATATACTCACAAGGGAGGAGAGTGTGTTGAGCAGATGGGAAGAGTACTTTGAGAGGCTGATGAATGAAGAAAACAAGAGAGAGAAGAGGTTGGATGATGTGGAGATAGTGAATCAGGAAGTGCAACGGATTAGCAAGGAGGAAGTAAGGACAGCTATGAAGAGGATTACAAATGGAAAGGCCATTGGTCCAGATGACATACCTATGGAAGCATGGAGGTGTTTAAGAGAGATGGCAGTGGAGTTTTTAACCAGTTTGTTTACTGGAATCTTAGAAAGTGAGAGGATGTCTGAGGAGTGGAGAAGAAGTGTACTGATACTGATATTTAAGAATAAGGGGGCTGTACAGGACTGCAGTAACTACATCGGAATAAAATTGATGAGCAACAGCATGAAGTTATGGGAAAGAGTAGTGGAAGCTCGGTTAAGAAGTGAGGTGGTGATTAGTGAGCAACAGTATGGTTTCATGCCAAGAAAGAGCACCACAGAAGCAATGTTTGCTCTTAGGATGTTGCTGGAGAAATTTAGAGAAGGCTAGAAGGAGTTGCATGGCGTCTTTGTGGACCTGGAGAAAGCATATGACAGGGTACCTCAAGAGGAGTTGTGGTATTGTATGAGGAAGTGGGGAGTAGCAGAGAAGTATGTAAGAGTTGTACAGGATATGTACGAGGGAAGTGTGACAGTGATGAGGTCTGCGGTAGGAGTGACGGATGCAATCAAGTTGGAGGTGGGATTACATCAGGGATCGCCTCTGAGCCCTTTCTTATTTGCAATGGTGATGGACAGGTTGACAGACGAGATTGGACAGGAGTCCCCGTGGACAATGATGTTTGCTGATGACATTGTGATCTGTAGCGATAGTAGGGAGCAGGCTGAGGAGACCCTGGAGAGGTGGAGATATGCTCTAGAGAGGAGAGGAATGAAGGTCAGTAGGAACAAAACAGAATATATGTTTGTAAATAAGAGGGAGGTCAGTGGAATGGTGAGGATGCAAGGAGTAGAGTTGGTGAAGGTGGATAAGTTTAAATTCTTACAACAGTACATTGTAATGGGGATTGTGGAAGAGAAATGAAAAAGAGAGTGCAGACAGGGTGGAGTGGGTGGAGAAGAGTGTCAGGAGTGATTTGTGACAGACGGGTATCAGCAAGAGTGAAAGGGAAGGTCTACAGGACGGTAGTGAGACCAACTATGTTATACGGGTTGAAGACGGTGGCACTGACCAGAAAGCAGGAGACAGAGCTGGAGGTGGCAGAGTTAAAGATGCTAAGATTTGCATTGGGTGTGATGAGGATGGAAAGGATTAGAAATGAGCAAGATTGCGTTGGTTTGGACATGTGCAGAGGAGAGATGCTGAGTATATTGGGAGAAGGATGCTAAGGATTGAGCTGCAAGGCAAGAGGAAAAGAGGAAGGCCTAAGAGAAGGTTTATGGATGTGGTGAGAGAGGACATGCAGGTGATGGGGGTGACAGAACAAGATGCAGAGGACAGAAAGATATGGAAGATGATGAACCGCTGTGGCAACCCCTGATGGGTGCAGCTGAAAGAAAAAGAAGAATTGTCCTCACTGGAAATTTATACGCACCAAACGGATTTATCATCAGCAGAGATTGGGTGACTTGGTGGTAAAGTCATGTGACTTTCAAAGAAGCATCAGGTTGTTTGTTTGAGTTATTGTCGCTGGTTAAGAGCAAAAGGTTAGTGAAATAAAAGTTAAAAAAAATAAACACACACTCAAAACAAGAAATATTCAGATATTCATTTAAAATACTTAATCACACAGACTAATGTTACTCCATTTTGCATATTTTCTGGTATTCTCTTTTAATGTTTTATCAAGGCTGGCACAATGGCGCAGTGGTATCGCTGCTGCCTCACAGTAAAGAGACCCATGCTTGCTTCCCAGGTTCCCTGCGTGGAGTTGCTTTATTGACATGAGCCTTGTTTATTTAACATAACATAATTAATTTAACAGAGAATGAAAAGTTTAATTTTATATAAAAATATCACGTTGTTTCAGAATAGAATAATTTAGTGCATTAAGCATGATTAAATTATTTTTAATAAAAACAATTTTATTATGTGCAAGCGATGTTTATATATATTTTTTATTTTAATCTGACATGCCATTTTTTCAGTGCAGTAAGATGGTAGGGACCTTATGAACTCGACCTGATGACATTTTAGAAGAATTTACTCGATGGGACTGGTGAGTTTTGTCGTGCTGAATGTGTTCTTATCCATATTTTTCTAAATTTTTAATCTACTGTAAGTGGCTCCATCTGAGAAATTTGACTTTTTCATCGACAAGTGTGATTTTTCTATTGTAAGGGGTCAAACACTTTCTAGGGGTGCGGGGCAAAGGAAATGTTGGGAACTATTGTGGTGTGAAATGTTGCATTTGAAGTTGATCAATATTTTGTATGTCTTTATTTGTAAGTCAGACAACCCGAATGTAATATTGGTGTTTTATTTCATTGATATGTTTTCCTGTCTAACCAAACACCCAACCCCAGTCTTTTAGGATTTGCTCAGGGAGTGAATTTTATGACAGATTTGGGGGAGCTGCCTCGAAACAGTGTGGCAAGGGATTCTCTGCAGGACTCTCTCAACCAACTCCTCTAATGGAGGCCAAGCAACCTGGCTGGCAAACTTCACCTTAATAAATGGACGTGAAACCCACTGTGTTGCATCAGAATTCAACTGGTCTAAAATTGGTTGTTTGGTTTTGGTTTGAATCAGAAGCCGTTCAGTACCACAACACAATATTGGCTGTAGGGTATGGACAGAGAATCTGCACATTTGCTTGCTTCACCTCTCTTTCCCTCTCCCAGTCCTGTCCTGATGAAAGCTAGAAATGAAAACTGAACTAGAAACATTTATAGCAACTACAAGTTTGTGTACCACCTGAAACTACACATCAGCATTTATCAGGTGGTATGGTTACCAATATTCACATGGATGTTTATGTATATTATCAATAATATATTATTTAAAGTTGTAACTTACTCCTGCTTGTCTTTTACTCTATATAATTAGCTGAGATTATAGATGTAGAAGGGAAGATGGGGAGAAATTGTAAAGTACAATGCCTTATAAACAGTTGTTAGTCTATGGGATTTGAGGCATTCTGACAAAGGCTACGCAATAAAGAATACAAAAGGTGAAAGTAAACTAATATAGAACTCTACAGAGAGAAAACAGGGCCCACTGATCTACACAGACAAGCTGTAACTGGTCAACTGAAGTTAAAGTGCTGGTAACATTATGTTTGCTACAGCGCTGATTTAGGAATGTCATTTCTCAAATTTTTTACACCAAATTTTGAAAGCCCCTACAACTGCCGATTTTGTACCTTTTCCTACCACTGCACGTTGAGGTAATGTTAAAGCAAGCTACATTCTCGTCGATTGGCGCAAACGTGAAGATCATTGCTCTAAGTGTGGATGAACACGCATTTGTGAATCACAAGTCACATTATATAACCAGCACACAGGTGCTATTGTTGTAGTTGGCATGCTACCCTGAAGATAAGCAGAGGGCTGGATGGGTAATTGACTGCAAAATTTCTCACAGGTATACTGAGCTCTGCATTTCACCAACTTCTGACACATTCGTATTACACTACACAAGTCAGGGAAGGTTCAAGTAGGCAGAGACTCCCAGGTAACTGGAAAAATGGAGCTTCAGAGAAGATAACACAGAGAGGCAGGGCACACCACAGTGGGAGACAATTGTGAGCACTGGAAGAGTGAAGGGGACTTCTGGGAATAGCACAACAATAGCGGGGGCTTGTTTCAGTATGACTGTTACTTTATGAGGCGTATCTTGTGACTTTAACTGCAGGAATGTGATTCTTCATTAAGTATGACTGTGGATTATTCATTGTTAAATAATGGTGCCCATTACTGAGATTATGTCTCATTTGATGTTTTTATGTTTCACGGTTCTTCCATTGAACTATTATTCATTTATGTTGTTGTTAAATGGCAAGAGTTCAGTGGATCTTAGTGCCATATCCTACCTTATTATGTATTCCTTCTTCTTCTACTATCAAGTCAGGTCATGTTGAATAGCATGCACTGGTACAGCACATTGCCATATCCACTACATGATGAAACAGCTCGGGATCCTGCTTGGCAATCCCCCATGAAGACACATGGTCCAGTGCTACCCTGCAGAAATGATCATCTATCTTCTGCAGCCACGTGTTACATGAGTAACCCCTTGGCATGGTCCAACCACTCGGGTCCTCAACAGTGAGGATCTCCCAGGTCTCCCAAATGAGAAGAGCAAGCTTGAAGCTGGACCTGCATTGTCACAGTCCACTCAGGTTATAGATCACGCACTGGTACAGCACGTTGCTGCACCCAGCACAAGATGAAACAACTCGGGATCCTGGTTGGGAACCCCCCAGACAGACACAAAGTCTAGTCCCACCCTTCGGAAATGACCATCTATTGCAGCCAGGCGCTACGTAGGCACCCCCTTGGCCTGGTCCAGTAACTCGGGTCCTCAACAATGAGGATACTGTGAGACAGATCACCCTCAGGGAATCACGCCACGTGGGTGTAGTGCCGTAAGTGACTCTCCCTCACAAGGGAGGTAATATGATTCATTTGGGAGACTGTGAGTAACCGTTTGTTCAACACAAACTCCAACCAGCGGTACCCAAGGAATCTCAGGAGAGACACAGTACTGAAGGAGTCCAGTCTTCATCCCAGGTCACTGGATAGCATCCATGTCTCGCAACAATATAGCAAGACAGGAAACACCAGGACTCTAAAGACTTGGACCTTTGGCCTTTTGCTAAGATATCAGGAGCGCCACACACCCCTTTCCAGTGACCTCAAGACCCCCAATGTTCTTCCAATCTGTCTACTATGGCAGCGACATTCATGTCCGTGGTGACTTCTGTGTAATAAACAAATAAATAAATAATTCAGGTTATTTTAGACCTGGTATTGGTTATATCAATGCTTATGTTGTACATTCTACGAATAAGCAGAACATTTAATGAAAGTTCATTAAACTTCTTATTCTACACTACATGAGCACACAAATCCTCCTCTTATTTCATTGGAACGATCCAAATACACCTCTCATAACTCGATGGGAAATTGTGTCTCTGAGCAGCTGTTCAAGAATTCATCAAAAATGAATTCATGTCATCATAAAACCGCTTGCTGGGTGTTCTCTGGACTTGCACTTTTATTGGATAAAAGTAAACGCAACAATCTGTTCTCTTCATTTTACTCTCTGATCTTTGTAGAAGGAAGAAGTTATGCGTTTTCTGTTTTTCATTTGATGGATATTTGGTACACAAAGGAATGAAGATTAAGAGGGGGTTTAAATAGAAGTGGAACAGAAGTATGTGAAATAAAACAAGTGAGACAAGAGACGATCCAGTCAAGGAGAGTCCTTAGTAAAGAGCGAGCTGTCGTTCAAGACACCTGCTGTAACACTTCCAGAAGCCAAAATGGAATCTCACACCCACAAAGTGACAGCCCTGACAATGGACCACTTACATTCTGTCTTTCGGTGAAATAATACGGTTTGATGTAATGAGTTGACCGATCTCATGACAATTGAAAGAAAATGGAAGAAGTCCAGGGCTCAGACAAACCTGGTTAAGTACCAATCCCTTCTTACATCCATTTCTTCTGCCACCATCAATGCTATGGGAAGGTTCTATCAGAATTGAATTAACAGCACCATTGATGCACGCTCCTTATTGACTTTGTTCACATCCCTTCTTAAACCCCCTCTACCTGGTCCCCCAGCCTACTTGTCTGCTGATGACTTTGCTACCTTTTTCCAGGATAGGGTGGCCATGATCAGCAGTCAGTTCTCACCCTCGCTGCCAACATCCAAACAACACCCAACATTCTCCACATTCTCTCCACTCTCTGCCAGTGATGTTTCTGACCTCCTCTCCAATCACCCCATTACATGTCCACTTGACCTTATCCCCTTCACATCTCCGTCAGGCCACCTCCACTTTAATCATTCCTGTAATTACACACATTATTAGCACCTCATACAGCTCAGGCTCATTTTCTCCCATCTTCAAATACACTGTGATAACCTCATTACTCATAAAACCACCACTTGATCCATCGCAAGTAAACAATTACAGGCCTGTCGCTCTCCTTTCCAAAACACTTGAATATGCCATTTTTTCTTCTTTTTTTAATTTTATTGATTTTATTGTAATCATTCCATACAAATAATCAATTTTTGCAAAAAATAGGATTCAAAGCAAACCAACCCCCACCCCTAAGAAAGAGAGCAAGGCCAACGGAGTACAACTTAAAGCTAGTAAATATAAATTAATTGATGAGTTTAATAAGCGGATAAAGAAAAATGGAGAAGAAAAAGAAATGGAAAGAGAATCTGCTTCCTCAGTGCTTTAAGAACTTATTCTAAAATGTTATTGATGAGATCCTTACAGGCTTTGAAAAATTTCTGCACAGATCCTCTAAGTGAGAATTAGATTTTTTCCAATTTCAAATAGTATAAAACAGGGGTTCTCAAACTCGGTCCTGGGGGACCCCTGTGGCTGAAGATTTTTGTTCCAACCAGCCTCTGTTTTTAATTGGACTCCTGGTCTAATTAAGTGAACTGTTGTTTCCCGGATTACCTGTTTTGGGAACAATATACAAATCAGAAAACTAAGGTTGGTTAAAAAAAAAAAAGTACTAAAATGTACTAAGCAGTTATATGTATTTTTTTCTTTTTAACTGTATTTTCATCTTGATTTTCATTCTATTCATTCTATTCTTTTCTAGGTGCTCTAATTGTTTAATTAGTCCATTATTTACTACTTTGTGGGGCTGACGCTAAAGTAGTTGCAGCCTTTCACGATTGAGTGTTGTTTGCTTGGGTTTTTGCTCTGCTTTTTTTAATTGTTACTATTAATATTCAATGAAGGGAGCAAACTGCACAGAGAAAGGGCAAATATAATAAAAAGAGAGTTAAGCATTTAAATCCATAGCAAAAACAGAAATATTTCTAATTTTATTATAAATGTAAAAATCAGGCTGCTGTGCTTTTCTGAATGTAGAATAAAAGATGAATAATACCAGCTAATTAAATGAGATGAGTGCTATCAGGTGTTGTCACTGATTAGGAATCTGGTTGGAACAAAAACCTGCAGCCACAGGGGTCCCCCAGGACCGAGTTTGAGAACCCCTGGTATAAAACATGTTAGGATTCTTCCGGTTTAGCAAGATAAGTCGGTGTGCCAATAGTGTAGTAAAGGCAATCACAGTTTGTTTGTCCTTCTCCACTTTAAACCCATCTGGAAGAACACCAAACACAGCTGTTAATGGATTAGGAGGAATTGTGACACCAAGGCTATCTGAAAGGCACTTGAATATTTTGGTCCAAAATGATGTTAATTTGGCGCAGGCCCAAAACATGTGGCCCAGTGAGGCTGGAACTTGATTGCAGCGTTTGCAGGTTGGGTCTTGCCCTGGAAACATTTTGGACAATTTTAAGTGAGACAGATGTGCTCGATATATAATTTGAGTTGAATAATTGTACGCTTTGCATATATGGAGCTCGAGTGAATTCCTCGCATTTCTGTCTTCTGCTCCATTGATCCTTTTTCCACTGTCCTCTTGGATCTTTGAAAGGGAGGGACTGTAAAATAATTTTATATATTGCAGAAATACTATCTGACTCCTCAAAACTGAGCAATATTTTTTTCAGCATAGAGGAAGGTGGGAGATGAGGAAAATCGGGCAAGTTCTGTTTAACAAAGTTTCTAATTTGAAGATAGTGAAAGAAATGTGTTGATGGAAAGTTGAATTTGGAATGTAATTATTCGTAGGATGCAAAGATGTTGTCTAGATAGATAGATACTTTATTAATGATTATTACTTTACTAGCAACTTGGCGCGCGCTACGCTGCGCGTTCGATGACCACAGTTGAAGGACTCAATCGTAAGGACTTCTCGTCGGGTGTCTCATTGGCACGCTTTTGCCTCTTTCTTTCGCGATCACGCCATAATCTGTCTTCTCTCTGTAGGGGTTTCAGTTGCCTTTTCAGCGGCAGAGACGTGTCGTTGAGCTAATCTGTGTGAATGCTGAGTGTCCGTTTCTTGCGAGCGATTGTCACGCCTTTGCCTCTTTGCTTCGTGATCACGCTGTAATGTGTCCTCTCTCTTGCAGCAGGTTTAGTTGCGTTTCATTTCGGCATTGTTCCTGTAAGGTCTCCTCCGTATAAGTGCACATGGGTAACTGAAGACGGAAGGGCATAGTGGGCATAGTGAAACACAAGAATTGGTGACCAGGGGAACCATCCGACTCAGACGCGGGGCTCGAAATACTCAAGTGCACGTGTTATTTATAATTTAATTTTTTTTTTGTTATGAACTTCCCCAAAAGAGTTGATCCGTGTAAATAGTTAATAGTATATGAACAATAAAATCTGTTGTACTACGGGCGTTAATTAGCGTCACACCTCATAACCTGCATACACCACGTGTTTGGCTGTAACGCCAGACGTGCAGTGGACGCTGTAAGGGTAGGTTGTGGTTTCTGTATCTTTTGTGATTTTTTTATTTCATTTTATTGATTATTTAATAGGCAGAGGGGAGAAGACGTTAATGTGACACTCTGTCTATTTCTTTACTTTTGTTTTGAAAAGATTTTCGGGAACAGGAAAAATAAAAGTAAAGGGGAAAGAACGGAGGGGAGTAAGCAGGAATTCTGAGAGGGGACGGACTGGGGCTTTTCTACGGGGCGGCTATACAGCCAAAAGGAACGCGGACACGGACACCGCGCTGGGCTTTTTTTATATAGATTAATCCCAAAGGAAAATTCACAAATACATATAAAGATCTCTAAATAATTTAATCATAAATGTTCTCCAGATATTAAAAACTGTATATGTCTGCGAGGGTTGAAAAAGGTGGTTCTCATGCATAGGTGCCACAGATAAAAGATTCTTTATCTTAAAATTCTTTCTTCATTGGTTCCATATTCTGAGTGAGTGAAGCACAATTCGGTTATTAGTATATTGGTGATAACTTGCTTTTATTGCGGCACAAAGCCGGGAATATAAAGAAGTACTGCAGGACTTTATTTCTATTGCGCACCAAGCCTGTGTGTGTTCATCTATTTGTGTCCATGTCCAGGTTTTTATAGCTTGTATGTTTTCTGCCCATTAATAAAACTGAAAGTTAGGCAGAGCCATGTCACCTTCTGCCTTTGGCCTCTGTAGGGTAGCCCTTTAGATACGTGGATGTTTTAAGTTCCAAATAATTGAGGTTACGGTTGAATCTAATTGCTTAAAAAATGATTTTTTGATGTATATTGGAATGTTTTGAAATAAAAAGAGAAGCTCAGGAAGGATATTCATCTTAACAGTGTTAATTCTTCCAGCTAGAGTGAGATGAAGGGTCAACCATCTATGCCTAACTTTTTCCGTATAGACGGCGTAATTTTGTTGATGAAGAGCATTATATTTACTTGTGATATTTACCCCTAGATATTTAAACTGATCTGCAATGATAAAAGGGAAGGTGTTCAATCTCATATTGTATGCTTGAGAATTCACTGAAAAGAGCCCACTTTTATTCAAATTAATTCTGAGACCAGAAATCTTTCGAAATTCTAGAAGTGCTGTTAGGACTGCAGGCACAGTATTTTGAGGGTCTGATATGTACAGTACCATATCATCTGCATATAGAGAAAATTTCTGCTCAAGTCTTTCTCTGATTATCCCCTGAATGTGCCATTTCTAACCAGGTCTCCTCCTTCCTTGTACAGAATGGATACCAACCAGTCCAGCTTCAAGAGGAACCACTTGACTGCAATAGCTCTGACTGCGGTTGACCAGCTTTGACTTGCTAGAGCTCCCAACTTGTCATCGGTTCTGATCCTGCTAGATCTCTCCTCTGCCTTTGACATGGTCAACCACGCCATCCTTCTTGCTACCCTTTGATACCAGCATCACTGGGACTGCTCTCTGATGGTTTGAGTGCTACATCTTCAGCAGACGAGAGTTGTCAACGGCCCACCAGACAAGTACAAGTGTACCCCAAGGATTGGTGCTGGGTCCTCTACTTTTTTTTTCTGTACACCATCATCATCCAATCCCATTGTTTGTCTTATCAGTGCTATGGTGATAGCACACAAATTTTCCTGTCCTTCCTGCCCGAGGACAACATGGTATCAGCATGAGTCTCTGCATGTCTATCTCAACCTGGATGAAGGACCACCATCTACAGCTCAACCTAACAAAAACTGTCCAGCCAGCCTGTTCAGCTTCTTATCTCTGTACAGCTTGTCTCACGGTCAATAACACCTGACAAGTCAGTACACAACCTTGGGGTTGTGACTGATGAGCAGCTGACTTTTTCTGACTACATTTCTGCCATTTCTCATTCATTCAGGTTCACGCTGTACAACGTCCACAAGATCAGACCTTTTCTGACAGAGCATGCAACACAAGTTCTGGTCCATGATCTGGTTTTGTTGCTTTTTGGATTACTGCAACACACTTCTCGCAGGAGTCCCCAGGTGTGCTATCTTGCCCCTGAAGATGGTCCAGAATGCAGTGGCTTGTCTAGTAATTAATCACCCGAGATGGTCACATGTCACTCCTCTCTTCAGGTCGCTACATTTGCCCCCTTTAGCAGCACACATTAAGTTCAAATCCCTGGTGTTTGCCTACAGAGTAGTTGGTGGTTCATCACCCAAGTATATGGAGACACTGGTGAGGTGCTCTACTCCTTCTTACCCACACAGATCTGCCAACAAGCAGCATCTGATCATGCCACCTCCGCATTGTATCAGTCCAGACTCTTTTTGTGTGTAGTTATGAATTGGTGGAAGGGGCTGCACACCTCCATCCATAATGCTGACTCCCTTAATGAATTGAAGAAGTGATTGAAGACCCATCTGTTCTGTGAATATCTGTCTACTGAAAAATAAAAACCTTTGCTCTTTGATACTTTACATTGTTGGCTAATGTATTGGTACATTCATTCTAATCACTTTATTAATTGTAATCTATGCTTGTAAATTTCTTAGTTATTATATCTTTTCACTTGTGGCAATCAGCTTTTCTTACCTGTCCTACTACTCTTGCTGAACAAACAGGCCCTTGCGTAATATTACTCAATTATACTTGTCTTTTGTAAGTCATTTTGGATAATAGCATCTGCCCATAAAATAAATGCAAATGCATCTCACTCCCATCCTGTTAGTTCTCCAGTTTACTACGGCAGGCCATTCTAACATGTAATCCATTTTCTTTGATATCAGCAGTTACAACACTGATGTCATCATTTTTTAATTTAATATGAAGCTTTTAAAACTTAATATCAAGTTTATAAAATGTGATACTACGCTTTAATAATTTGATACTGAGCTTTTGAAATTTAATATTGAGCTTCTGAAATTTGATTTCAAACTTTTAAATTTTGATTTCATGTGTTACAAACTTGATATCGAACTTTTGAAATTTGAAACAATTGATATCGTGCAGTTTAAATCTGATATCAGCATCGTCAGACTTGATATCAAAATGACAAAATATAATGGGAGTTTAAAATGCATATACATTAGCATTTAAGCTCTTATATCAAATTTAAAAAGTGTGATATCAAATTTTAAAGGCTTGATATCAAACATTGTAATGTTGACATCCATTTCATAAAACTTGATATCAAATTTATAAAGCATGATATCAGTTTTTAAAAGTGTGACATCAAATTTCATAAACGTGATACCAAAACGTCAAACTTAATATCAGATTTTAAAAGCTCGATATCAAACATTAAAAGCATGATATCAAATTGTAAACTCCTGCTATCAATGTTTTCTAAGCACATATCAAGATAAAGGAGTTAAATGTTAAAACGTTTTGTCGTATTTTTCGTTCGCAAGAATTGAGACGCTCGTGCGCCTCTGTTAATTCGTCGCCCTTTGATGACGTCAAATTTCCCACAGCCACTTACCAGCACGCGAGTTGTCTCGGTTTGGTTCTCTGGCACCTTCGTAAAGGTCGGCTTTAGCTGGCACGACGGACTGAATTCTTACATTAGCGGAGAACTGTTAGGATGACAAGAGGAGGGCGACAGTTTCAGATTTAGTGGATCAGCGCCTCTACGATCCAACCTTGTGGACGCCGTTTGGATAAAGGGTTGTGTTCCACATGAGCTCTTCTTTCAATTGGACTCCAAACCTCATTCATCAAGCTGTTACAAACTAGTATAGGTCAGTGTAGAAATTACATAACTATATTTGATACGTTTGCATTAGAATATACCAAGTACAGTATTTAAATATGTTATCATGGGTATAACCGACTGCCTTTAACATTTTCATCAATCCCGAGTTTTATTCTGCGTTTCTAAATGTTCTGGTTATTTAATCCAAAAGCCTGAAAAATTGAAATTATATTGTAAATAGTTATTTTAATTTGCATTCATACAATAAAAAAATAGATGGTTTCCATCATGACACAATTTATTGATACATACATATTGTTCTAAAATAATTTAACATTAAAAATCACTGGTGTCCATATAACTTCTCTAGTTGTTGCCACTTCTTAGTTTGTTGGTTTGCTGGCTTGTCCTTTGTCCACAATTTCATCATCCAGAAGTAGTCCACCATCATATTGACATCCCAAACTCCTTGATACCTTCGTTCCATCCCCTTGCCGTCCCAATTAAATCTTTCACCCTGCTCTTCACTCACCGCTCTCAGATGTTTGCAGAATTTGAGGCTTATGTTGTAACTTAATTCCCTTCAACATAACTAATGCATTGTTCACAATTTCTTTATAATTCACAATCTGTGTTGGAGCACTTGCAGCTGATCAAGCTCAGCCAGGCGGGTACAGAGAATTTCTTTTTGTGCAATATCGGATGAAGCTTCCTGCAATTTACATTGAAACCACAAGAGGGCATCAAGAAGTCAATTCTGCTTATCACCTGTTTTCTTTTATCTGTAGTGTGTTAAAGAAGTAATGAAAAAGAAAAGGAAACATTTTAAAAATAACGTAACATGATTGTCAATGTAACTGTTTTGTCACTGTTACGAGTGTTATTGTCATTCATATATATATATATATATATATATATACGCACACACACATATAAACATATATATATATACATATACACACATACATACATACATACATACACACACATATATAGACATATACATATATACAAACATACACATATATATACATACACACACATATATAAACATATATATACATATACACATATATACACACACACACATACATCCACATATATATACATATATATACACACATATATTTGGTTGAAATAGCTTTTGCTGTCAAATAATGCAAAAGAGTACGCGACGCATGTTTCGCCCTAATTCTGGGCTCATCAGGCGTACACATTCACTGCACTCCCTCTCGGGAATCGAACCTCGGGCGTCAGCAGCGAAGCCTATTACGTTGGCGCCACGGCATGTGGTTTGTTTATTTGACAGTATGTAGATCGGGGTAATTACATTCAAGGCATTCGTTGTCTGAATCACAATTTGACTGTATGGGTGGTTACCTACCAGGTAACGCTTGTGGTTGGTCAGCAAGTCGGCTAACGCCACAGTGTGTGGTTTGTTTATTTCACAGTATGTAGATCGGGAGATATATATATATATATATATATATATATATATAGATATATATATATATATATATATATATATAGTGACAGTTTAGGGCTGTATCGCTCCCTTGAACCCCTGTCCACAATTCCAGACACCAGATAAAAGTCCAAATGTTGACTTTATTTAATTGCCACAGTGCACAAAGCACCCTCACCTCCACTATACTCATACAAATCACTAATCACAAATACAATAAATCAATCCTCCACTCCCAGACGCGTTGCCACCCTTCCACCCAGCTCAGCTCTCCGTCTGGGAGCTCTCACAGTCCTTTTATTCTCCCTGCCCTGGAAGTGTTCCCAATCCCCAGTCCACATGATTCACTATCACTTCCGGGTCAGGTACAAGTCCTTTTTCTTCACCCGGGAAGCACGTCGCTCTTCCTCTGATGCACTTCTGGGTTATAGGGCACAAAGGAATCTTCGTTCCTCCCTGCAGCTCCCTCTTGTGGCCCCTGTGGTATCCAGCAGGGCTGAGGATAAAAACTACAAAGTCAATGACTCCCTGCTGGTCTTCGGGGCACCTCCATATTGCAGGTAGGGCTCCATCTGGCGGCTTGGGGGTATTGGCCGGGATGACAAGCCGGCCAAAGACCACAAATATATATATATATACCCGCACTTCGCAGCGGAGAAGTAGTATGTTAAAGAAGTTATGAAAAAGAAAAGGAAACATTTAAAAAATAACATAACCTGATTGTCAATGTAATTGTTTTGTCACTGTTATGAGTGTTGCTGTCATCAAGGATTTGATTATCATTATTTCTTTCAATCAGGTTTGTATTTGGAGGACGTGTTGTTTTGAAGTTACATTCCGTGTTTGTCAACCGTTGTAAAGATAACAGGTTTCATTCATCGAAGTGTTCACTATGGAATAAGATTGTTAAGCCTTATGATAATGTTCCCGCATGAAGGACTTAGAGAGACGCACTGCAAGAAGTATAATCTGAATCTCTACAGTTTCGTTTATTTTCGGGTTGTAATGTTCATCAAATTTACGTATCATCTGGTCCAGTGGCGGACCGTGCATTTCACACCTAGGCCTTCAGTAGTGCTCCGTCTGAATCAACTCGCCCCTCAAAAACTAATTCATGGTTATAAAAACCATCTTAATATGCAGAAATACAGTATAAAGAGCCGCTGCATCGCAGATAGATAACTCCTGTAGCCACAATAAATGCCTTTATTGAATAGACAAACCAGGGGTGAACAAATTCCTTTCTACTGCAGCTACAGCCGCGACACACATAAAAAACATCAATAATAAATAGAAATATAGTGTCTGACTTGGCCATCCAAGTACTAGTGTGGTGTTCATCATACAGACGTATTGCTGTTAGCGTAAGAAGCCCCAGTCACGTTTCTTGACACGGATCCACGGTGTGCATATTTTGGATGCCACACAATACCAAAGTCTTTTAAGATATTCCAGTCTGACCCTTTGCTCTGAACAAATTGTTTAATAAACAGAAATGTATCGTGAGAGTATTTCATCAAACATCAAAGACAGGACTTGACTGTCAAATAGCAAGCTGATGTAAAAGCAGAGCAGCAAAGTGGGGAAGGTGAGAGGTGACAACAACACAGCAGGAGTCAGGAAGAAAGATAGGGGGTCCCTGTACACAGTAACGGGCAGTGAGCAGGTGTGATCCCCATAGTGTCACAAGCCCCTCAAGTAAAGCTGATGACAAATAGTCAACAATCCATTTAAAAACATCATGAAACACGGAATGAATTACACAAAGAAAAAAAATACAAATTGACCAGCAGGGCCACCACAACCAGGAAAGACTTACAGTACAAGTGTGCCCGGGCATCGGGTCATTTCTCTGTTGAATCACATAGAGAAAGTGCGGTCAGCAATCCAGTACATTAAAGAAAATGGAAATTTCCCAAAAACTCGACCTCCACGTCATTCAACAGGCTGGACAATCAAAATAAAGTTTCATTCAGTGAAGCTCACAGAAATTCAAATCAAATAAATCCAAACTGAGGACAAAAAGTATCTATTTGGATCCTTGATCAAAACACACGGTAAGAAAAAGTGAAAAGCAATGCAAACTGTGAAAGGCTCATTGCAAATTTAAAGAAAAAGTGTTATTCACAGAGAGGAGCAGCAGCAAGCATGCACCTGTGTTCCCTCCCTGCGTTGTCTTCAGGTGACCACTCGACTCTCTGCAGTTTCCTTCATTTCTTGATCATGTTGCACATTTGTGTCCTGACCATGTCCACTGTGGTGGGACCAGCAGTCCTGTCCATTTGGACTAACACCACATTTGGAGGTCTTCTATTCATCTGAAGATGTTGCACTATCGCTACAACCATCACCTACTATGTTGCTGACATGGGAGGTGGGCACTAGGGAATCCATTCCCAGGAATTCGGGAATTCCGCATTTCATTCCCAGGAATCCCAGGGATGACACAGTGCATGGGCATCTGACATGTAAACGGTTTTAGAACGACCGACACTTATTTTTAATAAAACTACTGCAATATGTTGACACAAATAAAAGACTAACCTTATCTACAAGCAGTTCATGCTGTCATATAAGTACATGTATCTTTAGTTGTGGTAATAAGAGCGTAGAAAGCACAATGTCCTCACAGGTGGCACAGTGGTAGTGCTGCTGCTTTGCAATAAGGAGAGTGTGGAAGATTGTGGGTTTGATTCCCAGTTCCTCCCTGTGTGGATAGCGCTTTGAGTACTGAGAAAAGCGCTATATAAATGTAAAGAATTATTATTATTAACGTGTCCAGTATGCGGTCATCCAGGCAAGAGCGCACCTTCGTGCAGAAGTACACCAGCCGCTGAGAAAGCACGCTCTGTCTCCACTGAATTAGGTGGCACAATCATCAGATACTGATACACTTGTTCTAAACAACACCCGCGCCTGCCGTTGCTCTGAAACACCGCCATTTCAGCTTTTACTCATGCATCCAGTTTCTTGTCATCATTCTGTGATGGCAAGTTTCTTGGCACAGATAATAGGGATGCAACAGACTGACGCATTGCAATTCCAATTTGCTGTTCAAAGCTGTTGTCTGATGAAGTGCAAGCTGCTGCAATGGCGCCACCTTAATTATTTTCAACAATAACTGTTATTTCTTGATCAATTTTTGCACTTTTATACGCTATATATAGCTTGGCCTTTCCCGTTTTCCCGGGAATTACAGCAGTTTCATTCCCGGGAATGCGGGAATGAAAAATGTCCAGGAATCCCGGGCTCCCTAATGGATTCTCTAGTGGGCACCTTTCATTGAGGGAGATGGACAGCCACTTTAAATTACATTTAGGGTCCTTTTTAAAAAAGATTTAACTTGAGGAGGTGTGGTATGCAACAAAGCCCACAATATGAAGATATTCACCAAGCCTCAAACAGTATGGACACTTACATTTCTCTCTTCCCTGTGCTCCTTCATTCATCATCCTCCCACTTACTACTTTTGGGCTTCTATCTAAGTTAAATTCTCAGTAATGGATTCATCTGAGTACTTTTAAGACAGACGTGAGCCTGACTCTTGAATCATGAGGTGATCTTTTCACTGCTACAGGCCTTGTTTTTAGTACTTGTATCATCACTATTGAGCCTTCTCTCCACTATGAGTTTTTGTGTAGATCTGGAGGTTATTCATTATGGCAAATTGTTTCCTCAATCAGAACAATATAACTTTTCTCCGGTGTGCATTTTACATGTTTTGCAGTTTCTGAAGGTTGGCAATGCTGGTGAATCCACTACCACATTATGGACAATAATATGGCTTCTCTACTGTGTGAATTATTGTGTGCTGATGAAGACTGCTCATTGTTCAGAATTGCTTTCTACAGTCTGAACAACAACAGGGCTTCTCTCCTGTGTGAATTTTTACATGTCTATGAAGGTTGCTACTGTTCGTAAATCCTTTTACATATTCTGGACAGGAAAATGGCTTCTCTCCAGTGTGAACTATTCTGTGTTTTTTTAGATGGCTCGTTTGACTGAAAATCTTGCCACATTCAGAACACTCATATGGCTCCTGTTGTGTTGTGACACAGATTACCATTCCTAGACTTACATTTGCTTTTAACCAATTCCCTCTGTGTCTGGTAGACTTTGGTTAAGTCCATATTGGGTATCTGAGTTTGAGTGGTGATCACACCAACTGTGTTTAGTTTCATCACCACCTGTATAGAGGTGGGTATCCCACTCTCTGATGCTAATGTCACGTTCTTCATATTCTTATCATCCACTGTCTGTTCAGATCTGCACTGAGGAGATGTCTGAGCCAATTGGGATAAGAAGAAGCTGCCATTGGCTTGAAACGCTGCAGAAAATAAAACAAATATGGAGATAAAGGTGAGCTTTCGAAAGAGATCTGTCAAGAGACAACTATTTCCTGTCAGTGTTAACCCAGCTTCATTTTACTGATTCTGATTTGACTGCATGACCAGAAAAGAAAAAAAAAAAAAGATGAAAAAAGAAAGTAAAAAATTGAGTCCCAGAGGCATAATAAAGAGGATGGACATTAATTATTTTAGTTTTTAGCAATCCCTGATTATTATATTTAAGTGAAACTTAAGCAATTTAATTAGTTTGGTAATACATTTGTTATAGCAATGCTTTATATGCTTTCTGGACCTGTACAATCTTAAGAAAAGAGCTGAAACAAAGATAAATAAATCTACTGGGGAAAAAACTTTACTTGGAAATGAAAATATGCTGACGAGAGTTTAAGGACTGCACCAAATTACAGTTGTGTTCTGAAACATTGCTTTGCTAATGTGCTTTTGTGATTATTTCACATTTCTGTGTTTTTGTAATATTAAGCATTTTGTGAAATGTATATTAAAAAGCTCATTTAAGATATTTAAGAGAAAGAAACGGACTTCTTAGAGTAAGCTATTGCAACTTCTATCCTTAACAGTTTTACACCTTTGATAACTAATAAGAAAATGCTATGGCCAACAGTGAAATGGGTGGGGAAGATAATTGACCAGAGTCCAGTTCATGACTTCATTGCATCATTTGAAGCTCGAGAAAATGCTGAGAATAGCAGTTACACCTTTGGGGGCTAATGGGGTGGGGGCACAATTGTATTGGAGAGGTTTCATTGATAAATAAGGGGCTACACAGCCACAGCAAGAGGAGGCTTCAGGTCGTCTCACTGCCAAGAGAGAAGATCTTCCTCTTATTGGTTTGTTTTTCTTCAAAGTGAAACTCAGCGTTCCATTGGGGATTCAGTTTTCCTCAAATCAATCGGATTATCAATAATAATAGGCAAAAATTTGCCCATCAAGTGCCGCACACCAAACCTCTGCCTCACAGTCTGTGGTACACTTTAAACACCTGATATAAAGAGATGATATACAGATTTCTGAATACTTCAGCTTCTTCTTGCAGTTCCTTCATTTTACAAACCACTTGTCAGGAAACATAATGTGGAATTAGCCATTTAAAGTCCTTATTAATGGTAAGGAGCTCTATATACGTTTGCTCATATAGTACTTTTATTTAAAATATCACTCATCTCCAGTGCACTGCATCAAAGCTGACAGGTGAATACCATCCAGCTGCTTTAGCTCTAGACTGTCTTCAAGAGACTGTGACACACACCGAGAGACACACACCCTTCATCAAGATATCAATGTTTTTAGTATCAGGGGACCCTAAAACATCAAGATCTGTTGAAAATCACAGATTGAAATTCTTGAAGATTCTAAAGTGTCAAATCTTCCCTCATAGACGATAGGTTGTGGTGGGGGAGGGCACAAAGCAAAAATACCTTCATTTTTATTATTTGTTTTCCAGTTATTTTTTTTTTAAAGTAAGGTATATTCCATGCAATTGAGTCAAACATTACAAAACTAACTTCAGTTCAAGCCCCCATCCAAGAGAAAGAAAGGAGGGCCAACAGTCAGAGTATGCCTTTAAATGCAAACCTGGGGCACCACTGGGCAGATCTGACCACAATCTTAATCTTTGAATTCCCACCTACAAGCCTGTGATCAGAAGGCAACAGCTCTCTTAGTATCAGTAAAGCTAGAAGCGTTTGTAATTTTTGTCAAGCTTCTGCACATTCTTGATTTCCCCCTTGGAGTACAAATAAACATAACATTGTGATATTACTGTAAGTGCTAAAAAGATAATTGTCCATCACTGCCCCATCTTATTACCCAAAGAGTGTTTGCAATAGTGAATATCACCAGGGGTACACACAAGAGTGTGCGTAGTTAAAATGTACAGGCTGGGGAGTTGGAGAGCTTTACCTGTGTGAGGGCCTAACAGGTGGGATCTGTATGGGAAAGGCCATTGAAAACCAGTGTTATGACTTAATTACACCCCATTAAAATCAACAGAACAGGACCACCTCTGGTGTAGTGATACGGGAAATTGAAGTGAAACTCAGCATTTCATATAACAAATAATGATTCCAGCTAAATTAATTCCACAGACCAAAAGAAATATGTTTAGTTCCCATCTAGATGTACTTTCTTACAATCATTTCAGGTACTTTACTATCATTTTGTTTTTATTGAAACATCTCTGGCGAAATAAGGAACGTAAGTCTAAGGGCACGGGTCTTATTTCCTGACACATGTAGACATTTTGTTGAACTTTTGGATGTGCATTTTGTTTGTTCTAGTAATACGATGCCTGCTTTGCCAATTATGATGACACTCACAATCCTAAAAATGCGGAGAACACAAAAATGAAACTTGAAGCTCCATCGAACAAAAATCAGTAAAAGGGAATTGCTACTTTAGTTTTCCATCGGATAAAATATGGTAACATGCCCAACAAGGCATTTTGGATTTTATTGTACATAAAAAAAACACAGTAGAGTACCGTTTTGACAAACTTTTCTACTCTGTGATGATGTAATGGAGGAGCATAAATAGAAATGACCTGACTGATATCCTGCCAAACACCTGCATTGCACAGTGAAGAAAAATGAAACGAGTAAACTTGAAAGTCTAATGAGGCTGTGTTGAGCATTACACAAATTCTTTACCAGCAATAATATTAAATGGTAGCTAGCGTCTTACTTTCTATTGTGTTACCCTGAGCCCTGATTACCGACTTACTCTAACAAGCATTTCCAACTTATGCATGCTGCCCATCTGACTGCACTTGCACTGTCATTTTAATGTGCCTAATGGTGGTCAATGCCAGTCAGTGTTTAAAAAGAGTAAAGGTGATAAATTCTCAAGATACAAATAATTTGATCAATATAACAACATGTGATTCATATGATTTAACTTGTTGTCACAAAATGCCCAAACCAAAACCAGCCTGAAATTTTTCAGATCAGTGATAAAGAAAATGTTGTGCATGTCAAGTCAACCCCATAAGCCCAGGGCCTCTGGATAGTTTTTGTAGTTTAGCACCTACCTTCTCCAGAAGGACTTGAATCTGATGCTTTGACTGTCCTCTTAATATCAGATTCAAACCTTACTTTTGCAGAATGTTGCTGTAGGGGGCAGTGTCTACTGGGGGTCAATCCTAATCCAAGAGCTTCTTCATCTGGATAGAACACTGCCTGTTGGACTCAGAAGTGAGAACTTTGTCCTTTATGCTGCTGACAGTTTTGTTTTTCTGCACATCAGTGATGGAAGACAACAGCTCAGAGTCCACTGTAAAGTCCATAGGTCCACAATCACAGTACTCCTGCTTGTTCATGCATATGCTCTCCTCTTCCAGATGTCCAGAACTCCATTTACAGTGCTCTTCATCAACTTCTATACCATGCATCAAAAGGAGGCCCCAGTGCATTCCGAGATATGTTTCTTGCTCATCCTAACACGATTCTTCAGATACCCCCTTTTCACATTTATATTTCTCATGTTGAGGTCCTTGAACAGATGGGTTTGCCTTCTCCATATGGGACAAGTGAGGATAGAAGCCTTCTTGTGATCTGTAGGTAGAGACGAGTACAACTGAAAAGTTCTCCAAAACTAAACATGCACATTGGAAGCGACTCATTCGGACATTGCTCACAGCTCATTACAATGACCTTTTAAACACTGGCACTTTGGCAAGGAAATGGGTGATTGTGATTGGGGGAGAGGGAAGGGGGTTGAGGTGGTTGGTCATGCTGAGTAAGAGAGACTGTCAGAATGGGGCAGTAAGAGAAAGGCACAATCAGAAGATGGAAGGATCATGGCTTGGATCTGCTGACTGAGTTTTGGAAAGTGAATGCTGATGGGGTCTCTTCTAACCCTAACTGAGGGAATGTGATGGAAATGAATGTTAAAGCAGTGGGCACAATAAAGAAAAGACCAATGGAGTTGCATGGAAGGTAGTGGTGTGAAAGACCTAAGCATCAGCTGGGGAACCACAGGGACTCCAATAAATTGGAGGAAGAGAGGGAAAGGCACTGAAGTACAAGATTAACAGACACCTCAGAATCAACATCAAACATTCAACAATGAGACAGAAACCCAAATAAAAATTCATGACCTTCCACTTCTCAGTCCCTGGACAAAGTGCTGAGTCATATTGTAGAGAAATTTAAAAGATGCAATTAATGATCATCAGGGCTACAACTTAAAAGCAAAGAGATGTACTGTTTAAGGCATTCATTACATTACATCACAGACATTATTATACACAAACATTAAACAATAAAGGGTCTTTCAATTCAAACTCCAAGGCAGATATGAAACGTTGAGGCTGCACCTGATCAAAAGTATTGAGAAGACACAGAGTGCAAGAGCTGAAAAACAGGAGGTGAAAAAAAGATTTTACTGGATAGGAAATAGCATTGAGGACATCATTTTTAAGAGCATACTGGCTGTGTGCTTCACCTCGCTGCTCGTCCCCCACCACAGCAGGGCTGTTCTTTCCTCCAGCACATACTGTAAGTGGCAGCACGGTGGCGCAGTGGTGGCGCTGCTGCCTCGCATTAAGGAGACCTGGGTTTGTTTCCCGGGTCCTCCCTGCGTGGAGTTTGCATGTTCTCCCCGTGTCTGCATGGGTTTCCTCCCACAGTCCAAAGACATGCAGGTTAGGTGCATTGGCGATTCTAAATTGTCTCTAGTGTGTGCCTGTGCCCTGCGGTGGGCTGGTGCCCCGCCTGGGGTTTGTTTCCTGCATTGCGCCCTATGTTGGCTGGGATTGACTCCAGCAGACCCCCGTGACCCTGTAGTTGGGATATAGCAGGTTGGATAATGGATGGATGGATAATACTGTAAGTGGAAGCTCTGCTGCCCTCTAGTGGCACTGCAAGTCAAACTTATCCTGAAATCAGAAATCCTCGATAACACACACTTTTTTACAATTCGTGAGCAACATGACCTAAATCAACACCAAAGTATTTTTCTGGACCCTGACACAAAGTCAAACAACTGCTTTACTAGGTCATGAGCCCTGCCTGAACTGCACTGGAGTAACAGCTTTAAGTTGGTATACACCTTGTATTCACCAAACTCCATTATATAGCACCTTCCTATCCATCTGTTGCTTAGTGTGCCCTTTATGGCGCTTATTAAAATGCTTGTCACAATACGTTCTAAGGTTTATCAGTTAAGGCAGAGAGAATTTTCGAGGTCCAGCAGTTGGATTCACTAACCATGGCATTTGAGAGTGGAGATTAGAACGTGCAAGTAAGAACTTCACTGGACGCTGTACACAAGAAATAAGGAGCCAATGTGCTGTAGAGTCAGGCCTGGAGGGGCACCCAGGTGATTCACTTGGCTTTCACAGGCTAAGGGGTGAGAGATGTGGAGGTAGCGGTGACCTTAGGGCCCTAAAGGATCACCTTGCAGTTTCAGATCTCTGGTCCATGCAGCAGATGTTGAGACTTTAACAGGTTTCATTACTCATTGTAGGCCGTTGTCTCACACACCAGGATTTAAAATGCCTGACCCAGCTTAACCCTTTAATGAAACCCCTAAGGTGATACGCCCACCTCCCCTGAAACCTTTGATACCAAAATATTAATAAAAACACTTGGTGTATTTGTAAAATCACAAAAATGAAACACAAAGTTACAAAGATTATATGTAAAATATAGGCAATTAAAAATGATATTATTAAAGCAGTTCAGCAGTGATGACACAGATTCAGAACTTCCTCTCTATCTTCAAGATGATCTCCGATGCCATTCAAATCTCATTCTGTTTGTAAAAAAATATTTTGTGCCGGAGTGTCCAGAACCATCCATTTATTGATTTTTGTTTTTTAAAGAAAAGCAGTTCAAAGGTCTGTTCACTGTGCAGCAGAGCACAAACTCTGGTTTCTAGTAGACGTTTTTGTGAAACGCACAATATAAAAGTGTCTTTCACGGTGACCCTATAAATCTGTTATCTAGCACCTTTCCTGTCTACCAGTACTTATGGCAGTGGAGAGTGCTAATGAATTCCTTGTCGATTAGCATATGATGTTCATTGCACACGTGACAAGAAGGATTCGATCAAACTATTGTTTGAGGATTCTAGCAAAACAACACAACTTCCTCTGCAAGTGTTGAAGAACAAAAGGACTGCATCTAGAGAGACACTGCAGGAGTCGACTCGTTTTATTACTTTGTCTGTTTGCCCACTAAATGTCTTCGTACATTCCTTGGATATCACAAGATGTTTTATTACATGCCATCTCCATACTCCCACCACACTACTTGTTCAATGTCTTTGTGATCACCACTGTAAAGAAAAACTTTCTAAAGGTTGTAGGAAATCATGCGGGCACAAGGAAGAGATGAGATAGGAAAGAATCACTCATTGATGCGTCTGCCTTCACGGGCCATCAATCAGACAGGAAACAAAGAGTCTCCCATTCCGAATCTTCACGTGAATGGCTTTCATATCGGCAGTCACTATTTGCTGACACCAAACCTACAAGAACGTTCCTGTCCTCGGTTTCAAATCTTGTCTTCCACTTGAGAGACCGGCACTACCTCAGCATTTCCATGTGGCTCCGAAAAAGTTTTCATTTCCTCCGATTGCCAGATGCTCACATATCCAGGCTAATGGATGTAAACAAGTGGAGTAGCTGAAATCAGTGCTGCTCTCCGAGTCATTCACGATCTCTTAGTGACACGCCTTCTGCACGGCATCTCAGGATAGCCCCACCCCTTCAGACCGCTTTTAACTCTAAGACTCCTCCCCTTCGAAAGGCATGTGTCAATTCAATTCAACAGCAAGTAACGTCACTGGGGCTGACCCCCCAAACACGTCCCTGGGTGACATATTGAATTGAGCTCCTTAACAGAGATCTGATCAGACTTTAAACAATGCAGTGTGCGGACACCCAGCCGTTGAATTCAACACAGCAATTTGTACATGGACTGTGTTTGCATCCTCAAAAGAGAAGCGTGATTTGACTGATTCCAGGGCTACAGGGGATATGAGGACAGATTGAAAGAACTGAGCCTTTTCACTTTAAGTGAAAGGAGATAAAGATGAGACCTGATTGAAGATTTTAGGATTATGAAGGGAATTAGTGCAGTGGATCGAGACTGTGACTTTAAAATGAGTTCATTAAGAACACAGGGACACAGTTGGAAACTTGTTAAGGGTAAATTTCACTCCAGCATTAGGACTAGAGAACCACAGACACATGGAATACGTGGCCAAGTAGTGTGGTGGACAGCAGGACTTTAGAGGCTTTCAAAACTTCACTTGATGACATTTTAGAGGAAGTCTAGGTTTTTCTAAAGTTCGAATTTACTGTAAGTGGCTCAGTTTGAGAAATTTTATTTCCTTATCTACGAATGTGATTTTGCTGTTGTAGGGGGTGCAAACATAAATCAGACATTTTTTAGAGGTGCAGGTAAAGGAAATGTTGGAAACAGTTGTGGTCTGAAATGTTGTATTTGAAGCTGATAAATATTTTGTAAAGTCTTTACTTGTAAGTCAGACGAAACAAATGTAATATTGGAATTTTATTTCATTGATATGTTTTCATGTCCAACCAAACCCCCAATTCCCCAGGACTCGCTCAGGAAGTGAATTTTATGAAACTGCCTCAAACAAGTTTGGCAAGGGATTCTCTGCAGGACTCTCTCAACCAACTCCCTCAAGGAGATCAAACTACCCAACTGGTAAGTTTCACCTTAACAAATGTGTGTGAAACCCATTGTGTTGGATCAGAATTTTTCTGGCCTAACGTTGGCTGTTTGGGATTAGTTTGAATCTGAACCCTTTCAGTACCACAATGCCCTATTGGCTGGAGGGTTTGGACAGAGAATCAATAAATGTGCTTGATCTACCTTTCTTTCTCTCTCTCTCTCTCAAACCAATACAATGAAATTGGCAACTCACTGAGGAGCTCAAATTGTCAGCCACATTGATACAGGCATGTGGCCTATGCTGATAAAAGGTAAAAATGAAAACTTAACTGGAAAAAATTAAAGTAACTACAAGTCTGGGTGGCGCCTGAAACATCACATCAGCATTTGTCAGGCTGTATAGTTACCAATATTCACTTATACTTTGCTTATTTTATTAATATTAGCAATAATACATTATTTAAAGCTTTAACTTAACTCCTGTTTGTCTTTTACTCTAGGTAATTGCCTGAGGTTATAGATGTAGAAGGGAAGGTGGGGAGAAATTATAAAGTACAATACCTTATAAACAGTGGTTAGTCTATGGTATTTAAAACCATTCTGACAAAAGCTACACATTAAAGAATACAAAAGGTGAAAGTAAGCTAATATAGAACTCTACCAGGAGAAAATAGGGCCCACTGATCTACACAGACAAGCTGTACCTGGTCAACTGAACTTAAAGTGTTGGTAACATTACGTTTACAATAGTGCTGATTTGGAAATGTCACGACCCACCATTTCTCAAATTTTACACCAAAGTTTGAACGCCATGACATCTGCTGATGTTTTACCTTTTCCTACCACTGCAAGTGAGGTAATGTTAAAGCAAGCTGCATTCACGCCGATTGGCACACAAGTAAAGATCATTGCCCTGACCGTGGATGAGCACACATTTGTGAATCACAAGTGAAAATCAGCACACAGATTGTACTGTTTTAGCTGGCATATTACCCTGAAGATAAGCAGGGGGCTGGATGGGTGATTGACAGCAAAATGTCCAACAGGTATGCTGAGCTCTGCATTTCACCAGCTTCCGATAGATTCGTATTACACTTTAAAAGTCAGGGAAGGTTCAAGTAGGTAGAAAACCCCAGGGAACTGTAAAAATGGAGCTTCAGAGAAGATAACACAGAGAGGCAGGGCACATCACAGAGGGATACAATTGGTAGCACTGGACAAGTGAAGGGGACTTCTGGGAACAGCACAAGAATAGCTGGGGCTTGTTTCAGTATGACTGTTATTTTATGAGGCGTTTCCTGACTATAACAGCGGTAAGGTGATTCTTCATTAAGTACGACCGTGGATCATTCATTGTTAAATAATCATGTCCATTATTGAGATTAAGTCTCATTTGATGTTTTTGTGTGTCATGGTCCTTCCATTGAACTATTATTATTTATGTTATTAAATGGCAACAGTTCAGCGTATCTTGCAATATCCTACCTTATTATGTTTTCCTTCTTCTTCTACAATCAACTCAGGTCAAGATGGGCAGCATGCACTGGCATAGCGCATTGCTGCACCGACCACATGATGAAACACCTCGGGATCCTGGTTGGCAACCCCCCAGGCAGACACACGGTCCAGTCCCACCCTCCGGAAATTACCATTTATCTACCGCAGCCAGTGTTATGTTGGCATCCCCTGGGCCTTGTCCAGTCACTCAACAATGAGGATTCTGTGAGGTGGCTCACCCTCAATGAATTGCACCACATGGCCGTAGTGCTGTAACTGACGCTCCCACACAATGCAGGTAATGTGCCTCATTCGGGACTCAGTGAGCAACACAAAGTCAAACCAGTGGGACCCAAAGATTCTCTGAAGAGACACTTTAATAAAGGAGTCCAGTCTTTGTCTCAGGACACTGGACAGTGTCCATGTCTCACAAGCAAACAGCAAGACAGGAAACACCAGGGGCCTCATGTATAAACGGTGCGTACGCACAGAAATGTTGCGTAAAAACGTTTCCACATTCAAATTGCGATGTATAAAACCTACACTTGGCATAAAGCCACGCACTTTTCCACGGTACCTCATACCCTGTTGTACTCAAGTTCTCTGCTCGGCTTTGCAGACTAGCGGCACCCAACATCAAAGCAGTGGTACTGTTCCTGTGCATTTATCTTTTCGTTTTTAGATCAATATCCCTGACGTGGCTTTATAAATACACTGAAACTAACCGCATATTGTTTATTAGTGTAATGCATCTGATTGTAATTAACCTGTAACACTATAATGGCCCAGGGAATAGCCAAAGTATTCCAAATACCATAACTGCTTTAGCATTGTTACTCTCACTGCACCTTCTTCTTTCAGTTGCTCCCTTTAAGGGTAGCCACAGCGGATCATCATCTCTATATATAATCTTCATTTGGATCTTGACCTTTGTTTGTCTGCGAATGAATTAGAAGAAGAAGCACTAGATGGCAGTAGAGAGACAGCTAAAACATAGGCATTGCATTAAGAATCTCCTCCAGGCTTATACTACTGATGACTGTAGTACGCCAGTCACACCTCAAAACACAGACATTCAAACTAAACAAATTGTTGTGTTTTAAATTAACTAAAGAGATCTTCATTTAGATCTTGATCTTTGTTTGTCCGCGAATTCCACGCATGCGTAGACCACCTTCCAGTTTAGTACGTTGTTGTTACTTATGGATGTCAACAATGTGCCGGAATAACGAAAGGGGTGGTGGACAGTGTTACGCTGGTTAGCTCCTGAGGCCTGGTTAGAGAATGAGATTGCCGAAGATAAAAGGCACGTGCCTACATAACATACAGTATGTATGAAAGAAAGACAGTGGGTAAAATGAATGACAACGTAACAGCACGTTCCGGAAATTATTGTTGTTACGTTGTAGCCGGCAAGTGCTGCGCGTCTCACAGTTGTACCGTGACTTGCTCACATGTCAGTGAAGTGATCTCTATTTATGCTTTAAAGAGTCTGGATACCTATGTGTCCCCCTTTTATAACCATTGCTCCGTGTATATAGCCTTACTCTTTGAATTGCCACAAATCAACCTGCGAGATTGGAGAAAGGTTGAGAAGACATCGTGAGAGGAAACGACAGCATCGTAAAAACGAGACGAACTGTGAACGGACAGAAGAAGAAATGCTCCTACACCACCACATAATTACTATTCGGACAGTGATTCCGAATAGACCCTTCCTATCGAATCAATGATCAAGGGTTTACCTTTGTAATTTTGTTTCCCTTATAAAAATTCATAATGCTGTGCGACGAAGGGCTCAGTTCACGACTGGCAGCCGCATTTAAACAGGGAGCCCTTCACAGACAACTTTAACACGCGCAACGTAGTTGGGCGCACATGGCATTAATGGCAGAATTATCTGTATACAGTATCAAGCACACGCTACCTCAGCCACGGCAAAACGTTTCAAAGCCTTTCCTGTATGGACCTCGTGGTTCAGAAACAGTTTCATCCCAAGAACTATAAATGCACTCAATCAATTGCTCCTTGTAGAACTGTTAGTACTTATAAGTACAATCACCCCACTGTAAACTCACACTACAGTTATAATATTACACAACCTGAGCCACTTTATATATGATATATACATATGATGACAATATCATTTTTAGGGTGAAATGCAGCAAAATATGTTGATTATATTATACAGATAAAACTTTAACTTCATTTAAATAATCTGTATTGTTAATAATTAAACATGTGAGGATACGGTGCCGCAGCGCTAGCAGGTTCACGTATTGTTCCTGCCTTGCGCTGTATATTTACTGAGGCTGGAGCGACACTGGAAGGATAGACGGATAGAGTAATTAAACAGGTACTATGAAGATATTTCAAATGTTCCTTACAAGTTTTGAAGAATCGTCGTTGTAAGCTTACAGATGGCTTAACGTCTATTACAGAGCTGATTGTGTGGCGATTGGGTATTTGGAGAAAGAAAAGTAAGGACAGGAATTGGAGGTTAGTACGTTTGAAAGAGACAGTACTCCTACAATAAATTATTTCATTGAAGGTCGAGCACGGCGCAGCAGCATCTTGTGTGAGATATGAACAATCACTGCACCATCGTAGTCCCATGTTTAATAACATGCTTTCATTCCAATCATCATGAAAATGATATCACGTATACATCTCAGTATTTTAATTATTCAGAGAACTGTAATATCACGAATGTAATGGACTCTGTGACCTGTCGGAGGAAGAGAAAGACTGGAAGCACGTAGTGATTCACACACACAGAGCACATTGAAGATCAAATACAAAACAAAGCATTTAACATGCTGCTTTAGTTACAATGGGATTTGAGAAACTAATAAATTAAACAATTTTAAGATGAAGTTTATGATGTTCTACTTTAATGACAAAATAAACTACGTGATTAAAGTGGAAATTTCAAGATTAAAGTTGACATTTTGTGCTTTTTTCCCCACTCTGTGCCTATTTTTTTTGTCTGTACTCCAGTAAGCTCAGGCGGTGGGCTACAACTCGCCTTTTCGCGGTGACTTTGATATGTGACTTCTTCTTTTTTATTTTGGCACTGTGCTACTTTGTGAACTTTAGCTTTTGAGTTTCTCCGACACGCTACTCGAACAACTTCCTTTTGTTGATTATACCACGGTTTAAATCAACAAATAGTATGTTTTTCCTTTGTCTCCACTCGGTATTTGGTGAAATTCTTATATTTTCCCCCGTGCTTTTCCCATTGTCTTTTCACAGAACGCTGAGCTTAAGGGCGATTTATATTGATTTGCATATTCAAAGAGGCGTAATTCTGGGAGGAGTTGGGGCGGGACAGCTGGCGTTACTTTTCACAGTGACTGGGGATTTATGGAACAGAAGAACGTGGAAGTTGGAGTACGCACAGATTCCTGCATCTGGATATTTCTGTGCATATGCACATTTCGGCTTTTGTGCTTACATCATGTTATAGTGCGAATTCTCCACACGGCGTTATGCATGAGGCCCCAGGACTCTAATGACTCTGACCTTTGGCCTTTTGCAAAGATATTGGGAGTACCACAGACCCCTTTCCAGTGACCTCATGACCTCCTATGCTCTCCTAATCTGTAAACTATGGCAGCGACATTCATGTCTGTGGTGACTTCTATGTACTAAATAAATAAATAACTAAATAAATAAAACATATTGTTTAAGACTTGGTATTGGTTATCTCAATGCTTATGTTACACATTCTAGAAATAAGCATGATAATTCATTCAGCTTCATATTGTGCACTACATGATCGCACAAATATTCCTCTTATTCCATTGGAATAATCCAAATACACCTCTCATAACTCGTTTGGAAATTATCTCTCTGAGCAGCTGTTCAAGGATTTGACAAAAATGAATTCATGTCATCATAAAACAACTTGTCGGGTGTTCGCTGGACTTGCAATGCTGTTTTAACAGATTAAAGTAAATATGCCGATCTCTTTTTCCATTTTACTCTCTGATCTTTCTAGAAACTGGAGGTTGTGTGCTTTCTGTTTTTTATTTGACGGGTATTTGGAACACAAAGCCTCTGTTGCTATTTTGCTTTCACAAGTGTGTGATTGACCAGACTGCATGGAGTTTAAACTCATAAAATTAAAAATGAAATCCTGAGAAGGCAGTGTTTTTTCTGTATAAAATTTCAATCTCCTCACACTTAAAGAATGAAGGAACAGATGATAAGGAATGAAGATTAAGAGGGGGTTTTAATAGAAATGGAACTGGAGAATGAGAAATTAAACAAGTGAGGCAAGAAAAGATGCAGTCGAGGAGAGTCCTTAGTAAAGAGCAAGCTGTCATTCAAGACACATGCTGTAGCACTGCCAGAAAAGTGACGGCCCTGAACACGGACCACTTACATTCTGCCTTTAGGTTTGATGTAATGAGTTGACCAAACTCAGGACAATTGAAAGGAAAAGAAAAACGTCCAAAGCTCAGACAGACCTGGTTAAGTACCAGTCAGTTCTTGCATCCATTTCTTCTGCCACCATCAAGGCTATGGGAACGTTCCATCAGACTAGAATTAATAGCACCACTGACTCACGCTCTTTGTTCTCCACTTTCACTTCCCTTCTTAACCCTCCTCTACCTGGTCCCCCAGCCTCATTGTGTGCTGATGACTGCCATCTTTTTTCAGGATAGGATGGCCATGATCAGCAGTCAGTTCTCACCATCACTGCCACCCTTTATGCCTACATCCAAACAACACCCAACATTCTCCACATTCTGTCCACTCACTGCCACTGACGTTTCTGACCTCCTCTTCAATCACCCCAGTACATGTTCATTTGCCCTATCCCTTCATTCATTCCTGTAATTACACACATCATTAGCACCCCACACAGCTCAGAGCACATTTTCTACCATCTTCAAATACGCTGTGATCCATCCCAAGTAAACAATTACAGGCCTGTCTCTCTCCTTTCCTTCCTTTCCTAAACACTTGAATGTGCCATTTCTAACCAGGTCTCTTCCTTCCTTGTACAGAATGGATACCAACAAGTCTGTCATCAAAAGGAACCACCTGACTGTGACGGCTCTGACTGCAGTCGACCAACTATTACTTGCTACACCTACCAATATGTCATCTGTTCTGATCCTGCCAGATCTCTCCTCTGCCTTTGACATGGTCAACCATGCCATCCTTCTGACCACTCCCTCTAACACTGGCATCACTGGGACTGCTCTCAGATGGTTTGAGTCCTTGAGTTAAGGCCGTAGCCTGAGCTTGGACTTCATGCCTGTCCAGGCATGGATGAAGATTTAGCTGTCTTTGTTTCTTTCAGAGCCCTTATTCTGCCACTAATGTTTATAAATGCTTGCATTCACTGTAACTGAACCTCCTTGGGTTGAGTAAATGTAGGATACATCGGGATGATAACAAAAAGCGATAAAATAACACCGTTGCTAATGGAGTTCCTCTTCAGACATCCATCTCCCTAACGGATGAGACCAAGTGAAGAATTTGTCAAAAATCATGTTATAGTAAAACAGCTTGCTGGGTATTTGCTGCACTTGCACTGCTGTTTTAACAGATAAAAGTAAATATGCCAATCTCGTATTTCAATTTTACTCTTTAATCTGCATAGAAGGAATATGTTGTTTGCTTTTCCAAAACACCTGAATGCATCATTTCTAACTAGGTCTCTTCCTCCCTTGTACAGAATGGATACCAAACAGTTTGGTTTCAAGAGCAACCACTTGACTGAGACAGCTGTACGGACTGTGGTCGACCAGGTTTGACTTACTAAAGCCAGCAACATCTCATCGGTTCTGATTCGGCTAAATCTTCTTGTCACCCTCACTGACAATTGGCATCACTGGGACTGCTCCCAGGTTGTTTGAGTCCTACATCTTCAGCAGATTCCACAGTGTTTCCTGGTGAGGAGAGTTGTCAAGGGCACACCAGACATGTACAAGTGTACATCAAGAATTGGTGCTGGGTCCTCAACTTTTTTTCTCTGTACACCATCATCATTCAGTCCCATAGGTTCTCTTATCAGTGCTATGGTGAAGCAACACAGCTGTACCTGTCATTCCTGCCTTAACACAATATGGTATCAGTTAGAGTCTCTGCTAGTCTCTCTCAGCCCGGATGAAGGACCACCAACTGAAGCTCAACCTGACAAAAACTGGCCAGCCAGTCTGCTCAGCTCCTTATCTCTGTACAGCTTGGCTCACCGTTAATAACACCTGCCAGGTCAGTACACAACCTTGGGGTGGTGACTGATGAGCAAATATCTTTTCCTGACTACATTTTTCCCATTTCTCTTTTCATGCAGGTTCACACTGTACAACATCCACAAGATTAGACCTTATCTGACAGAGCATACAACACAACATCTGGTCCGGGATTTAGTCGTGTTCCCTTTGGACTTGTGACAATGCTGGTCCCCTACTGACTCCCTCTTCCCACATGGGAGTCTGCTGAACCAACACTGTCGATAGTTACGACTGAAATTAGCTGACAAATGAGGACAAAGGATGGTGGAAAAAGTGCCCAAGTGCCTTTCTTAAAATTAACACTCAAAGCAATCAAAACAAAACTAAAACCTAAAGTGGGGAAAAAAAAATCAATAAATAAATCCGAGGTTAAAATGCAGACTAACTTCTCCCGATCTCAGCCCACCTCCTTCTCTTTCTCCCCAGCTCAACCACTGCTCGAGTAGCCGGTGGAGACTCAACAGCCATGAGCTCCTTTCTTCAGACCCCGTCTTGGCTGCCTCCGGACACCACAGCCAGACCGTCCGAGGTCGGCTCTCCTCCCTTCTTGCTCACTTGGTCGTACCTCGAAAGCCTAGGGAGGGCACCAGCCTTGCTCGATACACTCCACCCGAATATTCAGTGGTTCCTAGAGCGCCACAGCCAATGCTCCTTCGCGGGCCCACAGCTCGCACAGTCTCCTCCTTCTAGGTGACCAGATCATCCTTCCCAAGCCTACCTTTCACGTCTTTTAACCTCTTTCTTTAATTCCTCCACTTTTCTTGTGCCGACTCGTATATATATATATATATATATATATACACACACACACACCCACATCTCCGTGGGTGCAGCGCCTTAATCACACGCCACAGGAAGCCAATGAAGGAATTGAGAATGATCGCACCCACACGTGTAGGTACGACACGCCCCAACTACAATGGAACCTCGGGTCACGAATGTCTCGTACCACGTACAAATCGGGTTACAACCATAAAGTTCGCTAAACTTTTGCATCTGTTCACAACCACACACTCGGGTGACAAACAAGCCAGTTTCCCTTCCGGTTCGTATGCGCCGATGATTTCCGCATGTGTTCGGTCTCTCCCTGTGCATTCGCTGTTAACTCTTTGTGCTCTATTTCGTTTCCCTTCCGGTTCATCTGCGCCAGTGATTTATGTACGAGTTCAGTCTCTCCCTGTACAGTACATTGTTCTCAGTCAGATGTGCATCACGCAGAGGGACTTTGTGCTATAGCGGGTCCACAGCTCATGTCAAAAGGCCAGCTTTAAATAATCGCCACACTACAGCTGCCACGTCCTCTTCATAAATAGAAGCCTGAAGTGGATAAAGGGAGGAAACAGAAAAGAAAGACGGAGGTTGTGGAGTGAGGAAGTAAGCAGGAAGCAGTGTGG